>NW_024581540.1:0-45521 GCF_017639235.1 Corvus kubaryi
CTGAGGTTTTCTCCTTTCCCGTTTGGAGCAAAAGTCCTCATCTGGTTTATCTCTCCCTGTCCAAACTTCTCATGAAATTACAGCTGCGTCAGCATCTGCCTATCTCAGCGCAGGTGCTTTTGCTCACGAGTTGAACACTCCACCCCCCATATCTTCATGAAATTACAACAGGATACTCTGATATATCATAGCTTCACAACAGAATTTCAGCTTTAAGCATCTCCTCTCTCTCTTCCCTCAGGTTTTCAGCTCTTCACAGCAGTAAAAGGGTTAATCTCACCTCGGCCTTGCAGCTTTGCAGCTGGAATGTTGAATTTTTCTTATCGAAGTGGAGAGGGGGGAGAGCCGAGCCGCTCCGGCTGCCCACGGCAAGGCAGTGGGGGGGGGGTTCCACGGCTGGAACAGGTCCATGGCTTCAGGATGGCCGTGGCCCGGCCCGGCCTGGCCCAAGCAGGGCCTGGCCGGGCCCACTGGGCCCTGCTCGGGCCCTGCAGCCACCTGTCCCAGCGCCGGAAACGAGAGAGAGCTTGGAGGGGGAGTTTGCCTATTCTTAAATGTGGATCACAGAGGTGATCACAACTTTAAGTGGCTTAGAGAATTGTCCATATTCAAACTGGCCAGCTGATAGGTTCTATCAGTTCCCAGAGGAAACTGTAAGCACCCCTTAGCAAGGACGTCCCTTCCGGGACTATGCTTGCTAACCTATGACATGAGGCAACACACACAGAGAAGTAAGTAAGGTGTTATTGTCTATACAGCTATATTTAGCACTGAGGACTGGTTAAAAGAGAAGACAAAAGATGCCCAAACTCCTTTAGAGGTCAGCTGATTCAGCACCAAGCTCTAGGGACCTCTCAAGAAAAATAAGGAAAACATCCCCAGACAAGGAAAATTCAGTGAAATCCAGCCTTGGACACACGCTGAATAACAGCACTGCCTGGAGAGAAGAAGGTTTTGGGGAGAAATGAGAAAGGCCATAATTCCTAGGCCTTTATTTCCACAGGGTCCCAAACTTTGAAGTGTACTTTAACTAAACCTCAAATCGCTCTCAGATGGTTTCTCTCAAGGACGAGCACAAGTTAAAAGAGAACAGGAAAACATAAACAAGTTGTAAGTCACATGTAAATAACAACAAGCGGCGCTCCTGAAGGAATGGCTGCGGATTTCAGGGAGACATGGACTCATGCAGGATGTGAGTAACTCCCAGAGACTTCCCACTATCTTTCAGTGGGCTCCCACTGACGTTGCTGGTATCCTGTGGCGAGAGAATAGGACCAATATTTTTAGATGTGTGTGCTGGCTGTTCTCTGGAGCCCTCACAGAGCCGGGGTATTTTTAGTGGTTCATTATACGAAGTGGAGGAGTCTTTGCGTTGTGTTGTGTCACATGCAGCGTGTGAACTTCCTGTCCCTGCTCCTCCATGCCTTTGATCCTGCCCATCCAGCCACCACAGCAGCAGAGCTGACACATCAGCCATGGCCATTTTTTCCTTAATAGGACTTCCCAGGTGGGCGGAAATGTGCCAAACAGGGCAGGGTGCCACTGCACTGACACGACAGCCACTGCCGAGGGACCAGTCAGAGCAATGCCAGAGATACTGTGGGTATTTCAACCCTTTGCCTGTCAATATTCTCTATTCCATGTCGCTGTATCCTAAGCATATTTTGCAGCTGTAGTAATGTCTCCTTGCCACGCACAGCTGCCTGTGCTATGGTGTACATGACACAGTTTGCTAGATTGATGACAAGGCCTGATGCACATTTAGAACTCATAATTGAGTGGATCATGACTAATAAGTTGATCTAGAGAGGTCACTTCTGGTGGATTTTTTTTGGTGTATATTTATAGGAAAGAAGTTCAGTTTTCCTTTGTAAAGTTTCTTAGACTTTCTTGTTATGATTGTTATTCAAAATAACCAAAAAGCGATGTTCTACTAAATCTATGTTTTTCTTACTGCCTTCCTTTTCATCAGTGAATCCTTAATAGGTGGTGTCAATAACACATGCTAGCTGTTGGAAAATCCAAATGAAATTATACAATGCCTCATGACAGACGCACTGTTCCCCATTCCTCACTGCTATGCACCCAATCCATCATGACAGCTGTTTAAGACCCACAGTGTCAGTTTCATAGGTGAATTTCCTAGAAAAAATAACACAGTACTCCTTTTAACTTTGAAAACATGGGAGTAGCTAGATTCTTATTCCCCAGTATTTTGAGAATGGTTATGTAAGTTTAGCTTTATGCATTTCAACAGAATTTGTGAAACACTTGCATTTGAGAGAATCACACAATGTATTTTGATGTATTTTCATCACATTTTCTGTACTGACTCTTCAGACTTTCGGTAGTTTATGAAGCAACATGACTATTTTCTGAGAGCCATTATCTTTTTGTCTTTTTCTCTCCATCTCTCACAGGTAGAACAGCTTGACTACTTCCTTCCTTTTTATTTTTATTTTTTCCCTTAATTTTGTGTGTGTGCACATTCATTGCACCACAAATTTCTATTAGTGAAAGAAATTCCAGGCCTCAGTAACACTTGGACGGGAGATCTCCAGGCAGTGTTGAGATTTGTGTCAGAAAGTTGCATCAGGGACTTCACAGGTGGCATACTGGAATAGTGCTGGCCCAGCATGTTTGTAGGGACAGAATATTGCAAGAGAGCAGTGGCTTTATTTTCAGCTGCTTTGCACAATCCTTACCTCAGCATGACAGTGAGAAGTGGGAGCCAGAAGAGAGGAGCGAGATAAGGCTTTTGAGAAGAAATTCTGCTGCTCCTGTCCTAGGCCTCTCTGTGCAGGGTTATTGCCACATGCCACAGCTCAAAGGGTGGCTGCTGAGACTATGAATGGCAGGGCTTCCCTGCCAAGGGTGCTGGCCCTTCACAAAATAAAAGAACCAAAGTTTTCAACCGCCTTTTTTTCCCCCAAAGAATTGAAATCCAATGAGAGTGGATTTCAAGCTCTCCTAAAATCTCCTGCAGCCTCTCTAAGGGAACCCAGAGAGTACAGAGGCCCTGGTTGCCACCTCATTTTTTAAAAAAATACTGGGCTCCCCAGATGCTGTGGGGTGCACAGGAGCTGTCTGTTGTGAGGCCTTTTACCTCCTTTGGGTTGATTCCCAGGGGAATGTCTGAAGTGCCCTAACCTGACATTGTCCTCACAGTTTCTGTGTATCTGTGCACACTCGTACATTCATATATCTGCACACATGAACGTGGACACACGCAAACCCTTCAGGCAAGAAAGGAGAGACAAGCTGTTGATTACAGAAGAAATTCTATCATTATATGTAAGGTAAAACTGAGTGGCTTAGTCAGGATATTTATTATTGTTTTTGCTCTGCTTTGGTAGGTGGCAACCCCAATGGAAGGGAGGAAGAAAAACCAGAGTTGGGCACCAGCCAGTGATGGGAATGGAAACATCCCTCTGCTCCTTCCAAATGTGATCTCCAGACCAGCCTTACTTCATGCTGCTCCTTCAGGCAGCGATACTTTGGAAAGATTTTACAGCTCCAACTGTTTTCTCTATGCTCAGGAGAGATTCCTGGTCTCAGGAATGTTTTAACTGAGATTCATGCTTGGCTATTCAGGTCACTGCTTTCTCTTCCGGCCCACACAGGCCAAAATGCATCTATATAAGCACAAAGTGTCCAAAATCAACACAGTACTTTTCACTTGAACACACCCATGGCACGTGGCTCCCTCAAAGTACAGGATACAATGCCAAGCAGTAGATTTGTACATTTGCCTGATATGAACTTAGCATGATTTATAAAAAAAAGAGGCAATGGGCCGGTTGTGTGCCCGAGCAAATCTGGCTTGGCAGAAACTATCATTCCAAAGAAGGAACTCAAGGAAATCAAGCTCTCCCTCTGGTCTTGAGAAAGGACTTATCTAATGTAGGAAGTGTTCTCGAAATATTTAATTTGTATTAAGAATTACAATGTATTTCTTTCTGAATTCAAGTAACCCTCTATCTCCTTTGCTGGAAGAATAAAATAAATTTCCTTCTGCTGTTTTGACTTTATGGTTTAAGGGGTTTAGGGACACCTTGAAGCTCAACAGCATTTAAATGATTAAAACACCTTCAGTTTTAGAAAGACCCAGATACCTCTAGAGACAGATTTAACCAATGCACAAATTTTCAGGGATTCTGTTCCCACATATTCTCATCCTGCCTGCAACTCTTTGTATGTCATAAAAAACAACAGCTTTTCCCACAGCTGATCTTGCAAAACAGGAGGAGGAGGACTTTCCCTAAACTTGGGAAAACAATGAACAAATAAGGCTCCAGAGCAAAGAGATTGATGTAGCTGTCTTAAACTATCTCCACTGGTGCATCATTGTCATTGTCACCACTGTCACAACTCCCCCTTCTCTTTGCCAGAGGGAGGTGCTGCCCATGAGCCTTCCCACCCAAGAACCACCAACATGTCTTAACTACAGCAAAGGAATGCTCTAACTGCTATTTGACAGGCATCACATTTTTTCTCCCCCACTTTTAAAATCTATATCCACGTTCTAGCCTTGTATTTCTTTCCAACAATATTTATCTCCACAGATTTGGGTAAAAGTTAGCAATAGTTCTGGGAGAAGAAAGTCACTATATTTGAGAAATCAGTATTGGCAGGAAAAAAAAAAGAATCAAATATTTTTCTCCTTTTGTTCAGGGCAAAGTTACTCTGACCTCTAGATAGCCCAAACTGCAAATGCATCTGTGTGCATCACTGTAAGTAAACAAACTTCCCCCAGGAGGCAGAAGAATATTTACGCGCTGCAAAATGCTTAATGAATCTCCTCCTGAAGGACATGTTGCTCACTGTGTACCTTCCCAGCTGCATTAATTACAAGTAGTAATTATGCCTGGTACAGGTAAAGGCAGGTGATTCACATGATGGGCCAGTGTAAAAGGTGCCTCACCGAGGACAAAAGTCAAAACAATGCAGAAGTTGAAAATGTTTTTCCATAGGCTTCTCCCCCCCCTTCAGAATCAATGAAGTTGTTACACTGACATTTTAGGGCAACTGTCACTTGCCTCAGCATCTTCAATTCACTCGGTATTTCTAACAAGATGCATTGACACGGCCTTAATGCTGGGCTTCAAATTCATATACCAGAGCAGACTACCAGACTGAAGGAAAAATATGTTAAATTTCAACTCAAGTTTGAGATATAGAAGGCGAAGTGTGTACTGGTGAAATCTGAGTAACTGTAGGGGCAAATATTGTACTGTTCTTGAATTCCACTTAGTTCCACTTAATTGTTTCTTTTGGGTTTTTTTAACCACACATCCACACCAGCTGCCACATCTGCTCCAGATGTGGTACCAGGACAATACGGAGTAGCTCCAGGCCAGGTTAGAGCTGCACATTTAAGTCCCTTAGCAGTATTTTGGGTAGCTTTAGGGGAAAGCAATAAAGCCACCCAATGACACATAAAGCAGAGCCCAGCGTGAGTGAACAGGACCATCTATCCCCATTTCCCTCACACACCTCACTTTGCATTAACAACTTATTTAATGTAAGGTTGCATTTTGAAGTTTTTTTAGTAGAGAAGAAGTTTTTTTTTTTTCCCTCCAAGTTTTCAGCCACTTCCCATTAGTTTCTATTCAGTCTGTGTAATTCTGTCTTATAACAAAGTGGCCTAGCAAGTCATGGCATCAGAGTTTTCCTTATGGCAGCAATCAGTGATCCATAACCACTGTGCTGGCTGCTGGGGAAACACTCACTTGTCCTAAACGTTTTACACAGCCAAGATTAGTGAAGTGTAAAAGGAAACACGAACACCCTCATTATGGATTGGAAACAAAAAATGGAGAGTTATTCAGAGCTTTTCCCAAGTTCAGACAGAGGCCTGAATCACAGTTTCAGCTCCCTTAATGCCAGACCTACACTCCAGTCACCAACACTACACTTCTGTCAGTAAACCTTTAAATGTGCTGATTCCTTCTCCGGCACAGGCTGCTTCCAGATGCTTCCAGCCTGAATGATAAACTAAGTCAATTTTCTTGCTAGGTAAGGATGCAGATTATGTCTGAGCCTTCATAATTTTAGAAGTCTATTTTGGTAACTTTGATTTGATGACTCTTTTAGAAGCAAATAATGAAGTGTGAATCTCAGAAGACATGATCTGGTGGCAGCAGTAATGCCAGATATTCCAAGCCTGCACCCTGCTTGTTCCTATGCCCTGAACTGTGCCAGGAAAAATCTTGCATATGAAGAAGGCCAGGGAATTTGGTACATCCTCCCAAAACCAAGTTGTTTTGTTTTGCATAATTTAAAAATAAGGGAATTTATTCTCGTAGATGCAGAAATGAGAAGTGTTACACTGGAAAACCTGAAGCCACATGGCTGCTGAGCAGTCTCTGCTCTGGAATCTGTGATGCAGATGTGAAATTGTAGGAAATTTCATTTAATACCTGTGTTATATGTCCTGACCAACACCATACCCACAAAAGATAAGTAAATATGCATCTTGTAAATGAGTCACCTTTAATGAAATACACAGCCTGAATCCCCCTCATCCTGCTCCCCACGTTTTGTTGGGCTTCATCTTAAAATGAGCTGTGAGTATTTCCATGCAACAAAACATCTATGAGGGACCATGTTTTACTTATGATCCCAAGAGAAAATGTACTATTACCATGCTAATTTGGAGAAGAGGATGCCAGATGGCTGGAACAGACTGCAGAACCTATTTGAAGTTAGGAGGGCTATACATTCTGTGTAGGATGTGCAACATAAAAAAATTAAAACAAAAAGAAAGAGAAAAAAAAATGCTAAGTCTATAGTAGCCTAGGGGTGCTTTATCAGTCATGGAGTGCATGTGAGTAAAATATTGCTAATTAATAAGGGTCAAGACGTGCTTAAGGAGGAAGAAAGAAGAATATGTCTGGTATAGAAGCTAACACAGCCCACTCAGCAAGCATCCACACTGCAAGCCTGAAGCAAATCCTAGTACTGCTGATAAAAAACCCCATGAGAGCTGCCAGAGGTCTTGGTCTAAGAGACAAATCTAAGAAAGAAAATACAACAGCACACTGCCTGTTACATGTAAGAATATCCAGATCCATCTATATGTAACATCCTGTATCTCACAGCATCCAGAAAGAGACAATTAAAGAGTTTGCTTTTCCCTATTTCATTTCCCCGTGAGCTGTGGCTGAAGATTGCAACCACGTTGTCAGAGCACTTGATGCACCCTGGTTTTGTTAATTGGTCTACATTACCATTTTGGATCTGTTTATGTATATCTAAACTAACCTGCAATGGTGCATTCAACGTTAGCCACAAACATGGCATTTCCTTTGATTAAGTTGGCAACTGCTGTTCTCATTTGCTGCCCTTTATTTCTTGTACAACTGGAAGGAGGGAATGGCCATTGGTCCTTTTTCTCCCACATGTTATGTTTGGTCTGATGGACGCTCTCCAGTGACTCTTTTCCAGGCTGAATAGTCCCGGTCTCCTCAATCTAGAGTTGTACAGAAATCTCATGTGTACATTCCTGCTCCCCAGGCACGCCTCCTTTCTAGCTTTGTTATAGCCTTTCTGGAGCTGCACACAGAGATCCACAGAGTGGGGTCACCAGGGATTTATGCTGCAGAAAAATGCAGTATACCTTCTCCTCACTTTTCATTTCTCTCCCAGTAATTCCCGAATGCCCTTTCCACTGCTGGCCTCAGAGAACGGTAGGAAAGGACTCCAAGATCTGTCCTTTGCGAGTGCTACCTGCTCCTGCAGGGCCTTCCCAGTAGAGAAATTCTTAGGTTCTTTATCCTCTTACTTATTCCTTTGCATTTACTGACTCTGACCTCTGTCTGTTTTTTTACCACCCTGTCGGCTGAAGCTTTTCACAGTCATTACAGTTTTGATACCTTGAATAATTTTGCAGCAACAGAGGACTGCATTTCTGAAATGCTAAATACTTCTAAAGGGCTGGTTTTTGTTGCCACTGCTCACAGGTCCCATTAACACTTTGGTCTTACATGTCTGTCCCATGAAGGGTGTGTTCAATCAACCTTTACACAATGCAGAGAAGGAACACATACACAAACCCCAAACATAATGGCAGAAGAACATGTCTGCACTGTTGGAAGGGGTTTGTCTATTGTACCTCAAGTCTGTGTGAAATGAAATCGAAACCATAAAAGAGCCAGTGGTGCAAGTCAATCATATCAGAAGTGTCACTGAACTCCAGGGATCTCTTTCTCTGCCTGCCACAAATGTTCAGAGTAGCCTGGTGTCTCCAGAGCCTCCAGGGCATTGCTTTGGTCCACTCACACAGAATTGCTGTCCCAAACTGAAGTTAATAAGGATTTATCCCCCCAATATAATAATCCTCCTTAATCTGTAAGCCTGGTTGCTGGGCTGGTCGTGTGCCTTATCCGTTGTGTCAGAAGATAAACCTTTAACTCCACAACTGTGGCAATCCCTCAGTGATCCCACGCAGAAAACACGGCAGAGGAGCTGTGTATGGCGTCTGCCTCTGATTCCTTTCTGCAGTTAAAGTACACGAGAATCACTCTCAGTTTTCGAAGCAGCCCCCCTTTCTTATCTTCCTGACCACTGCTTGCAACATCTGTCAGTGCTTATTTAGGAGGGCCCTAAGACACAAAGAGCACCAGGACAATTACTCTGAGCTCTGTACTCCACTGTCAGGATGCTCTTGTCTTGGCTTGGAAAAAATATGTTCAATGGGAATAAGATAAAACCATGTGAAATTTTTTATGGTTTAGAAAGTATACGTTGGCAAAGTCTTGCCTCTAACAAATGCTGTTTCTTTCTTAAATAACGTCAGGGGAAAACCCCACCATAACTCTTTTTAACTATTGTAAGACAATAAACCGCTCTACCCAAGTAACATATGACATTTTTCTCATTTCAACCTGCACTATGTCTCTTTGGCAGACTTCAAAATGTCCTCATAGTCACAGGGGGACAACTCTGACAGATACAGAGCTCAGGAAAGTTAAATGAAAATTTTCCAATCGTTTCAATGGGAATCTTGGCAGAAGAGGGAAGAGGATAAGACAATGGAATTTCAGCTGATGGGAATAGACGATCCTTCTGCTGCCACAGAAAGCCTAATGAATTTGCTGACAGTTGTTGAAAGATGCATTTCCTTCATTATTTTTTTGTTGAATACCTGTATGTTTAGGGACAGTTCTGTTCTCATGCCTACTTTGTGTTGAGAAAAACAAAGGAAGGGCAACTTTCTTCCCTTCCAAACTGGAAGAAAATTCAATGCAAAACTTTTATTTTCATTTTTGAAAGCAGCTCATGAAAAGTAGCAACTAGAAGCACATGTAAAAGCAAGCAATTACTGTTGAGCATCACAAGAGCCCCAGCCCTGCAGGCATTTATGTGGCAAGTTCTGGGACTGCCTGCTGAAATAAGCACAGCTGACAGAGTTACACACCTGAAGCACATCTTTACACGGAAATATCTGCTCAACCTGGGTGCCAATGCACGTGTTTTCACAGAAGGTTCTAAGGCTCGACTAAATCCCACTGAAGCTGGTGGAAAGGGTCCAGGAGCTCGTAGGAATCAAATCAAAAGGGAGCATATTGTACCTTCAACCCAAGTCTGCTTTAGCAAAGGTAACTTGGGTATCTCTCCCACTACAAAGCCATGTCCAGGGTGCCTTTGCTCTTTAAGGATCAGATTTTCCTTTCATCAGACCCACAGCTCTTCCCTTCTTACAGACGAAAACCCACGAAAGGAAAAAACACTGCAACTCACAACTTCATGCTGAAAACTTATGCAGAGTAGAAGAAGCAAAACAGCCCATAATTATGATTGCTCAGTAGGTATAAAGTAATTCCTCCTCCTCTCCTTCCTCTAACACTCCCATGAACTAGAGAGAAGCACAAACAGCACAGTGTAGTTTAGATGAAAATATTACCAGTTGAATTAAAAATCTGAGATACCAAATGACTTCACTTGCCCAGTTGGTTAATTGACTGTAAGGGAGACTTGCTCTGTTTGTGGCCAGGGCAGAATTCTGCTCAGAGTTGTCATCTGGGTGGCTGTGAAAAGCCTGTGTGTGACTGACTGGGATGTTCTATATGGCAGACCAGTTTGAGAAACTGTTGTGCACCTAAAACTAAAAAGGAAGAATTGCTTGTGCTTATGGAAGAGAATTTAGAGAAAAAATTTAATTTCCACTAACTAGAATACTCTGAAATATGCTGTTGATGTGCCCATAATAACTGTAATAATCCTCCCTGATAAAGGCCCCAGAATACATTTCACTGTTACACCATGAGACATGCAACTATTCTGTGGAATGACTGACAATTTAAATAATCTCCCAAAATAGTGTCAAGTGTGGAAGTAACTGATTGCATGGTTCCATAGAAATGCATGTGTAGAAAAATCATGCCAAATTTTGAGAAATTAATTAAACAGCAATTTTACTAAGTGACTGGATGAAACAATAATTCCACGAAATGACTGGAAATTTTAGTCATTTTGTAGATGACTAATTTTGCAATGGGAATAGAGCCTACTGATGTGCTTGGAAGTGAACTTAACACCCAAGAAAATGAAGGATTAACTAGCAATCACTACTCCCCGGATTCATTCCTTAGCCCTTTGAACTCCTCAGCCCCAGCTCTACAATCCATCTGTCTCTTGTCCTGAGCTGTCCCTCCCAGGGTAACTGTTGGCTTCCTGGGGAGATGATTTTATGTTGGATGGCCCAAGGAACTGTAAGAACAGCTGGCTCGGGACTGAGAGTGATGCGGCTCCTTGGCTGCCTCTGCTAATCTGACCCAAATGGATCTGCAGCTTGAAAAATCAGCAGAATGCCCAAATGCCAAAAATTCTGCAACTAAACATGCAGGCAATCCCCAGGTTTGTGGGAATGTGTGGGTGTTGGAGCCTGGGGTGTGCATGTGCATGCCCACAGCAAATCCACACCCACAGTGACTGCCATTAATCACCCCGGGATGTCTACTCCTGGCCCATCAGGATGCATCCAAAGAGCAAATTCTTGGTTTCAGAGGGCATTACATTCATAGACATTTAAAAAAAAAGATAATTGTGTTTCTTGAGCCCCAACCACCCCACAATGGATTTTCTCTTCTGTGGTCTTAAACAGGCTGAAGATGATGGCCCAGCTGTAAACTGTGTGGGACAGGGATCATCTTTTTTGCACATGCACACAACATGCAGAAACCAGCTTATGACAAATGGCAGAGCCTTGGCCAATGCCTTTTCCAGGAGAAGGCGTCTTTATTCTCCTGGCCTTCCCACTTGCCCTGTCTCCAGCCATGACATCAGCTGAGGTCTCTTTTGCCAGCTTGCTTCCTTCCATCCATTGATGGCATTATGAGGAAAACACAGAACATCTGGTGATCACCTGCGAATGTTTCTATTAGAGGTTCTGATTCTTGCTAGCAGGCTACAGAAAATGAATACACACATCTGAAAATGAAAATACACATTGGCATCCACTGCACAACACTTCTGCAGCAGCCCAAAGACACCAGAAGCTACTTAGTGGGGCAAAAATGCAAAGGGATGCTCTGAATCTTCCTTTAAATGCAGAGTGCTAAATTCTGCATTGCCCTAACTCCTCATCACTTTCTTCGTCTGCAGCTGTGAGGAAAGCTCCCACCAGAGCACAGAGCTGCCTATGGGAATGGGCCATGGTTTATGGTAACAGGAGCCATCAAAGTGGTCATCTCTTTGGCTGAAAGGAGATGTTTGCTTGCCATCTCAGTTGTTTTTTGTTTTATTACATCCCAAACACCAGGGAAATTACCTGTATATTGCTACCTGCCTAGGTAGAATGAGTAATCAAAGGGAGTTGTACAAGAAAGGCTGGAAGGGTTATTTATGGTCCATAAGCTCCACTTCTCAAATGAAATGACTGGTGATTGTCTCTTCTGTCAGACAGTCTCACCTCCCAGTTTCATGTGAGAAATCCTCAAGGGATCAGCTGGAAGAGGGACCCTGAATCTTCCCTGACTGAGAACATCTTCATATGGGGGAGTCTCTCATCTGACTCCATAACTAGGGAGAAAAGAATCAGGCTCCATGTAAAAATTCACAGAAGTTTTAACAGAAGATATCTGAGATTCCCAAAATCATCCCTCTCCTCTTGCTTAGTCCTTTGCTCCTTAGCCTGCATTCATGTTGCACAGAAGAAAAGTCCTTTTATTGTGAGACCAAGCTCCCAGGTACCCAGATCCTAACAGAACTGTGTTTTTCAGTTCCTATCACTGTACTGAGTAAAAATAAAAATAAAAATTAAAAAAACCAAACTAAAACTAAAACAAAAACGAAAACTAAAACTAAAAAAATTGGAGACCATCTACAATCAATGTCCTGTACAGAAAGTAAAATAATTAATCCTTGAGAGATCTGGTTTTGTTCTCCAAACACAGGTATGACTTGGCGGCCTTTCTGAAGCAAACCTGTGCTTAAATTGTCTGAGACATTCAAAAGTAGAACATGAGTGCTATAAAATGCCTTCAAAAGATTTGTTTTTATGGAGAGGACAATTTAGGGTTTGGGGAGATTGCCTTAATGAAAATGCAGTGGATAATACACCTCAAGCATGAACTAAACCAAAGCTTATTAACCTTTGGGTTGGTCTAGGAGCTGGACTTTGATGATCCTAGTGGGTCCCTTCCAACTCAGGATATTCTATGATTCTATGAAATCCACTTCTATTCTTTTCAGTCAGAATAATGTTTTAAAATGTTGTGTATCACCTCCACATAAACACAGTGGGCACACACACAAACAGGCATGCACAGATTTGGGTAGAACAATAAATAGCACATAGATTTATATGAGAACTTCTGTGTGCAGCGCAGAAGGTGCCAAACAAAGAGAACTTTTGTCTGCCGACGTTTGCACATCGACCTGGACAGGAAATAATGAAGATACAGCTGAGGCAGTAAAGGAGCAATTTCTTCAGAGCAAATTTACTCAACATCTAGAAAAATGAATAACACAACACTGAACCAACTGAAAACAGTCTCAACCTTTGTTGCTTCCCAACGGCCATGACACTATTTGGAAACCTCCTGTGAAACATACACAAGGACTGGCATCATTTCTTGGGTTTGCTGCTTACTTTTTCCAAAAAAGGGACCTTCAGACCTGTGCACCTGGAGGACACCATATGCAGTAAAATAATAATAATAAAAAGGAAACTACTCAGAAATACTTCTTTGCCTCCAACCCTAACAAGACTTTGGGGATGTAAAAATTCTGTAATACTGAACAGATGTTAAGGTAACTCAAATACAATACCCAGGATCCCTTTTCCAGCCTGTTATTTTATAATTTATCAAAATGTTTAAATGCTCCTTCACTTGGCTATTAAAAAAAAAATTATTAAATGAAAGTAAGACTCTTGAGAAGGCTTTGAGCTTTAATGCATTTCACAGAACACCCAGTCAGAGAGGAATGAAGGTGCAAAAACCCTGCCAAGGGCTCAGTGAATGGATAAAGTGTTAGAGGTGATGTGTGTTTTCAGAAGATTTTAGACAGTATAATTTCAAAATTAGGAAAAAAGTCTCATTCAGGTAAGATGTTCATGGGATGAAATGAGTGGGGAAGGGCAGATGCTCAGCTTGGGCTTCTTGAGGTCATCTATTCAGCCTGGAAGTTTCTGTTCAGTAGACACGATTCTCTTCTTTAAATGCTAAATATTAGCCTATATCTAGCACAGTAAATGAGTTTACATTCTCACTTGTACACATATCAGAGTCCTCATGCATCTTGCACAAAAGCAAGGACATGAGTCCAAAAGCAAGAGTCCATTCTCTGATACCAACAAAATTAGCTAAAAGTTGATAGAGCTACACCCATCTAACCCTGACTCAGAGGGAAATCAGAAACTCTAGAAAGGAATGTGCTCAAATCCATATTCTATATTTGAAAATTTGGAATACTGGTGAGGAAGGAGCAAAGCCAAGACCTAGATGTGAGTTTGGCAAGTGTTACAAATCCCAACTCAAACCACTCAGGAGCTTTGGACACTTAAGTTCCGCTTCCAAATTGGCTGCTGGGCCTTGAGCACATCTTGAATCTGGGGTGGATAAGTAAATCACAGCACCAAGATGATTTATTTTTACCTTCTCTTATATGCAGTGAGATTGTTTTTATATTCATTCATTTTTGATACCTGCCTTGCTTACAGGATTTACAGATGTCTGTTTCTTGGAAACTCCTTTCGCTCCATTGCTGTTTTCCTTCTAGCCAGCAGGGAATGCTGGTGTATGGAAGTAACTCTCTCCCTGTCATAGGCAGAAATGTCTCTTCCTCAGTTAGGAAAGCATAGAAAACACTCCCTGCACAATCTGGAAGAGATTTGTTTCTGGAACAGTGCTGTTCAAACAAAAGGCCGAGCTGGCTTTCAAAGGCAGAGTACTCTTACCTTAGTCCACCCTGCTTTGCTAGTGCTTCGAGCAGCCTTAAAGCAGGATGCCCTATTTTACCTATTTTTCCCATTTTAGTGCTTGCTCCTAAGGCTTCAGCCAAGAAGGACCCTCATGCTGCAGTTGTAGAAAGCCCAGCTTGTCTCCAGGCTGGAAGAAATTCTGATCCTTTATCTGCCAGCCTCTATTCTTAAATAAGTGAATGCTCCAATGGTCTCTCAGAGCTTGATGTGATATGACAAAAGAAAAGGTATTTATGTTCCATGGCTATTTTCCCTTGTCAGATCCAGTGAGGATAACATACAGATGTACTCCAAGCCTTTCAGTATTCTCAAGAGAGAAAGCCCCTTTGGCAGGCATCCTCACTTTTTCAATAAACATAAGGTTTTTCTCAATTTTGATTTATAGCACTGAACATGTCTCTTTTCCATTCTGCAGTTGATGATACTGAAAGATGGAAGTAAATAGCGTCATAAAAACCCCCAAAGCCTTGTTTTCAAAACCTGCACATATTTAAATTTCTGAAGCAGAGGATATTTGGGAGCAAATTCTCCAAAGTAACTGAACTCAAAGATAAATTTCCATGGGGACATTCTCCACTTTGCACTCCAAACCCACAATCTCCAAGGAATAAGTTGCTCCCCACTTACTGTGCCCCATAAGAATATCAAATGGAAATGTCTGCCAAAGGAGGGAGGAAAGGAGGGTGAACCCATTCCTGTTCTGCAATTGCAAACCTGCTGGGATGAATTGGTTGAGACCAGCTCTCTAGAGAAGGATTTGAGATTACTGGTTTGTGAAAAATTGGATATGAGCTGGCAATGTGTGTTTGCAGCCCAGAAATCCTGTGACGCATCCAAAGCAGGGAGGGCAGCAGGGGAAGGGGGGGAATCCTGCCCCTCTGCCCTGCTCAGGTGAGATCACCCCTCCCTGCAGAGCTGCCTGCAACCCTGGGAGCCCAGCACAGGAAGGACAGGGAGCTGCTGCAGCCAGTCCAGGGCAGGGACACCGAGATGCTGAGAGGGATGGAGCAGCTCTGCTGGGAGGAAAGGCTGAGAGAATTGGGACTGTTGTGCCTGGAGAAGGGAAGGCTCCAGGGTGACCTAATTGTGGCCTTTCAATAGTTAAAGGGGGCTTATAAGGAAGATGGGGAGAGACTTTTTACCAAGGGCTATAATCATAGGTTCATGAAGGTTGGAAAAGACCTTTGAGATTATCAAGTCCAAGCTTTGACCAAACACCTTGTCAACTCAACCATAGCACTGAGTCCAGTCATTCCTTGGAGACCTCCAGGGATGGAGACTCCACCACCTCCCTGGGCAGCCCCTTGTGATACCTGACCACCCTTTCAGTGAAGAAATTCTTCCTGATGTCCAATCTGAACCTCCCCTGGTGCAGTTTGAGGCTGTTTCATCTTGCCCTGTCACTCCTCACGTTATCTGTGAAGGAAGCCAGAGCACTGAAAGAGCAGTTTATGACAAGACAGAGCTGTTTATCAGTTTGTGACACAAGCCACCAGGATACACACTGTCCTGACTTTCCATCCCCTGCTTTTTTTCCCCTCTGAGCCTCCATCCTTTTACTAACAGCCCTCCCTGGGACTTCTGGAGCCCTTTCCCTGCCACAGCCACAGGAGAATGACTTTCCTAGGTGCAGGCTACCTTCCTCTTCTTTGTGCAGGCTGCCCACAAGTAATGGGAAATCTGTAAGTTCTAGATATGAAGGGTTCCCAGGAGCTAAGGCTGGAGTTCCTCCTGCCACAGAGAAGCTCCTGAATCAAAAGAACAAAAAAAGTGTTGGTTTTTTTATTTTTTCTTTTTTTCTTTTTTTTTTTTTTTTGATTTCTCTCTCTGAATAGGCCACATTTGCACAGACAAGCAGTGACCCAGAAAGAATGCTTTCATTGCTACTGCATATTGCTGCTTTTAAACACTAAGCTCCTATCCTGATGGAGGTAGCTAGGCAGAGATAATTCCAAAGAGCAGTTCCTGTGAAACTGCAGCCTTAACTTTTACAACAGGATACTGGGGAAAACTGTTATTTTTAGAGTCCTGGTTTATCTGGGAAATTTCAGCCTGCAGTTGAAATATTACTTTTGTGATCCATACACATGGATTTTTATGAATGGTTCTTGAGGGATCCTTTTTGCTTCCAAGCCAGTCTTTGGTGACATTTAAAGTTATAATAGCAGCCCTGTGAGCAGTAACCTGGTCCAAGAGCCCTTTAGATCCATGAGCACACGTAGCAGATGTGCAGCTTCCACGGGCAGCTCTTCCATTCACCAAGGTGTGCAGGCTCTGCAAAAAAAAACCTCTCATGGACAAAGCTGCACAAGCCACCACGTCAGCTGGGCTGTTTGGGCTGCTCCTCTGCTGTTCCATGGCCTCCCTGAGCAGAGCAGAGCAGAGCATTTGCCATGGCTGCGGAGAGTGCTCCTCTCAGAGATCACAGGCCTCCCTGGTGCAGCTGAAACACTGCAGAGGCTTTGCACCCCAACACTCCCCTGCCCTCAGGAAAATGAGCTTTATCAAACAACTGGGCCCCCAGTGTCTGTCTCTCTGGGGGAAACACCTGAAAAATTCACTCTCTTTTATGCCAGGATATCAGTCCATGGTGTGACCTGCACACCCCCACCAGGGCCACTCTGAGAGCCCCCTGTGAGGCTTCCAGCAGCGGCACTCTCCCTACATCTTTTTTCTCTTGCCTCCTTTTTTCTTTGTTTACTTTCCAGGAATTGTCTGAAGTGTTTCCAGTCTGCCTTTACCCAGCTTCAGTTCTGATCTTTCTTTTTTTTCTTCTTTCTTTCTTTACTTTTTTTTTCCCCCTGGGCAGCCTCAGTTGAACCTTGTGGCAGCTGAGCAGCAAAGTCTGCTGACTTGCAGCATCCCTGGGGAGCTGATTCAGTCACTCTCTGTCTGTGGGTCTCTTCAAAGGGCTTCAGCTCAGCGCTGCAGCAAACTGGCAGCTTGCTCTGCTTTTAAATACATCATGGAACGAACTGAATGTCAGAACAGGAGAGCTGGGAGGGTGGGGAGCAGAGGGCTGGAGTCCTGAGGGAACTGGGGCAGGAGAGGAGGGGAAGGGCCTGAAAAATATCCTGGCAAAATCCACAGATATACCACAGGGAGAGACCCAAGGTGGGAGTGCAACCTGTGAGGTATTGAGATTTTATGAATTTTATAATGAAATACAGGAACTATAAAATTTTCTTTTCAGTTGACTTGAAATGTATTGTTCTGCTTTTGGAAGTTTATCCCTTAAAAGCCCTCCTTCCCTTGCTTTTAATGAAATACGGTTTGATTTTTTTTTTAAAGGCCATCTTGGCGTAAAATAAAGTTTAATTGCAGGATGGTTGATACACAACATTTCAGCTTTCCATAAGCAACATGTTTTTGAAAATATTGAACTGTTCTTTCTTGATACTTTCAAAACCCTTCCCTCCTTACTTTTGCTGGGACAGATCCCTAAGTTAAAGTGGATTCATGAGCTGTTTTAATTTCTCCAGAACTCTGGGACTGGATTTACTCTCCAGGAACGCTGGAGCCATGTGGTGCTGTCAGCCCTTGTGTGGAAGAGCAGACTCATGGCTCAGCCATCACCCTGGGACTCAGGAGGCCTCAGCAGAGCTTCTGGTTCTTCCAACTGCCTTCACGTCAGTCTTCACCCAAGGCCAAATTCTTGAAGACACTGGCAAGTTATTTTTTATTTTAAAAGGTGCCCAAATAGGCTGGGCATCTAACACAGGCATTGACGTGATTTCCTGATAATTACAGCCAGCAGAAGCCCTGGGGGGATGCAGGATGGCAGAGCTGCCCTTGCATTTCTTTGCTGGGTCCTGCTGTGCTCCATTCAGGGTGAAAAGCCACCCAGAGAGGACACCCAGAGATGCTGCTGGACTCTGGGTCTGGCACCCAGATCCGTAAGACACAAATCTAATCTGTTCCTGATTACCTCGTAACAATTAATTGCTACATGGCAAACTGGCAACCCAACACACTAATTAAGATGATAGCATAGAAAAAAACAGTGAATGTGGAAGGTATTACATAATTCAGAAATATCCTGGGGAAATGAGTGCAAAGGAGAGCTAAGGAAAGGCTAGAACACCAGAGCAAGTTGTCTGTCAGCCTCCCTGCAATCTATATTCCAGCCAAACTCTCCTCATTCCCCCTGAGACACTGCATGCCTGGGTCACACTGCGGCACAGATGGTTAATCCATCAGAACAAGTTCTAAATCCAGACAGTTCTGGGATGGTCTTTTCCTAACTTAAAAATCAAAGGTGGTAGCTGCTCTGAAGGAAGGCACTTCCACTGTCACCACACAGACAGGGGAGATGAGGAAAGTGTCAGAAGAGAGATTTGTCCCTCATTACACTCTGAAGCACCACAGGGGAGAGACTGTCGCACAGTGTCACAATTAATTTTTTCTCTTTTCTGCCCTTGCTTTCTTGGTGGTATCCCACACCTTTGTAAGAGGCTGTCAGCCCCTCAGAGCAGGAGGCACCATTGCAATCAGAGGTACAAGCATGGGTACAGCCATATCCAAGCTGCCCTAGAGCTGCCCCACTCACTGATGCAGGTGGAGCAGCAGAGGCTTGAAATTCAGGGAGCACTAGATACAAAGGTGTGCAAGAGGAAGAGGCACTGGCTCTTGGACAAGGTCACAAATTAAATTAAATTAAAGCTAAATTCAGCTCAGAAGCTGTAATCACATCTCCAGGTTCCACCTGAGATGTAGCTGTGTGCACTTCACTGATCCCCTGGGTTACCCTACACATGCACTACTTATATACAGATTGCATGAATTCCTTGCTCAAACTGATAGTCTGACTTCTGCACTGGTATTGAGACTCCTCTGTGATTCCTGGGAATGACATATTAAATTATTAAACATGGCTGATCTCTGAGCAACTGCACTTTTCAGAGCTGACACAATGTATGCTCTCTTTATGCAAAACTACCCTATCCAGTCAGTTACACTCACTTGGAATTACCTCCATCATTAAGGCCTTTAACAATATTTTTTTATTGATGATAGTACCCAAGATGCTAAAAGCTCCCTCCTTTGTAAATGAAATCACATCTTTCTTAAGGCAAGAACTTGAATGTGAGTCTCCTACACCACAGGGAGATGCTGAACCAATTTCTCCCTGCTCTGGCACAAGGCTCAATGTCAGGGCAGGGACTAACCCCGAGATGCCTTTGCCACCTCTGGAGGGAAGATCTTGCTCTCTTGAGCTGAAATCCTTCCCTGCACCAAAGTTGCTGCCAATGACAAGTTCCAATGAAAGATCATGTTTGTGGCAAGGCAGTGTTTTGTTGAGCAAAACATCTTTTGCAGAGAAATTCTTTAGCTGCTCCTGCCTACTCACTGCCCAGCTCTGCAGGGGGAAATATGGGTAGGCAATGAATTCCCTCCTCTTTTCCACTTGAAACCCTGGCCTGCAGGTACCTGTATGGACTCACAGAGCTGCACCCTTCTAAACTCCCATGGTGCTGCAAAAAAACCTCAAGATGTGAATTTTTTAGTGGAGTTCCCTGCAAAAAAATGAAGAAAGGATCCTTGGAGGGTGTATCCTGGGTGTACACAGGAGTGCTGTATAGCTTGAGAGTGAGTTCCTAAAATAAATGCCTCTGTGCACAGTCCCTGTGAAATTGTCATCTGTAGAAACCCTCTTGGATCAGACACTTGTACAGAAACGTGTTTTCCTAGCTGGCACTGCATCTGTTTGTCCAGCTCTGTAAAGCACAGAATTGTCAAGGTTGGAAGAGGTTTTTAAGATCATCAAGTCGAATCTCCAGCCTTGGAGATGGATAAGGAGGTGGATTTAGTTTTCAGACTGGTAACCTTTCACAGGCAGCCAGTTCTCACTTAAAAGGTTCAGAAACTCCCCTCTGGTAAAATGCTTGTAAAAAATGAAGCATCTCTGCTCTGACAGAGGAGTGGACCATGCTGTCTTACGAAGTGCAGTTTTTTAAGTCCAAAAAGAATTGAGAGAAGAGGGTATGTATGAAAAAAAGGATTCTGACTGCTAAGGAATCATCTGCATGTGAACAATAAAAATAAGCAAGTACTGCTCATTTTGGAACTGGGAGGTGCAAGCCTGAGGGTTGTTTGTGCATCAACTTGTCATGGTGGCTTTACAAGTGTGTGCCTGCCTGTTTATTCATGGCTGCAGCAAGAACAGCCTGCTTTCCACCCAGTCTGTACTGTAAGCAAGAAATATAACTTGCAGATAAGTAGTGTTGTGGGGAGACAAAACACCCATCAAAAAACGGTGGGAACTTTGGTGTCTTTTTAAAACGTGTTTTGATGGGGAAAGACTAGTATAACAACAAAGTTATCTCACTGGTAACAGGAGTTCACATTTCTCCTAATTTCATTAATGATTTAATTCTGAAAGGAAGAAAGGCTGGCAGAGTTCATTTGGTTGTAATTAGAGGGGTGAAGTAATAGGTGACTAGGGTTTGCAAATCACTCATGTTGTTTTGAGAAACCGGTATACAAAAATATTATTTTGCTTATGATTTGCTTTCTTAAAAAAAAAAAAAGAAAAGAAAAGAAAATCTTTTCCAGGTATGTTTCCTAGCTTAAATGAGGCTTGTAATAGG
This sequence comes from Corvus kubaryi, assembly GCF_017639235.1. Lineage (NCBI taxonomy): Eukaryota > Metazoa > Chordata > Aves > Passeriformes > Corvidae > Corvus > Corvus kubaryi. The sequence goes on from NW_024581540.1 coordinate 21,019, forward strand.
TGCTGGGGTAAAAGTAGAAATCCAGGGGGACTAGAAATAATGATTTTGAAATTGTTTTTCCCTGCCTTGAATTTATGTTCAGTCTTCATGAGCTCTTTCCAGTGCATGTCTTCAGCGCCTCTTACCACAACATGCTCTTCTCAAACACAGGCTTGTAAAACTCACAAGGGGACAGGCAGTCACCCACTTAACGATCTTCTTTAGTGTGGTTTTTCACACCACATGAGCTGAGAGCTGGGTTTCAGGAGGAGAGAAGTGTTTGTTTTGCTGTTTTGTTGCATTTGCCCAAGCGAAAAAAAAAAGCCAGATGAAACCTGGATTCATTGCAATGATGCCAAAGAAGACCATAAAGTGATTTTTACTAGAGTTCAGCTCTTGGTCAATGAGATTCATGTTTGCATATCTATGAGTGAGCCGTGGGGATCCTGCAGCAGGTGTTGTGTGGGGAAAGGCTCAGCACCACCACGGCACCTGTGCCCATAAAGCCATCACCCACCATGGATTGGTTGGGTTGGGAAGGGTTAATGGCACAACCACCCTCTCCCCTCCTTGGGGCAACAACTGCCAGTGCCACACTTCCCTCCTGCCCCTCGCCAGCCCCGCTCCCAGACAATGGAGAGGTCTGGCTGCAGCTGCGAGGATGTCAGGCTGAGCACCTGTGGCCAAACAGGCACAGCTGCAGCAGAGCTGAGCACCTGTGGGCCAAACATGCCCAGCTGAGCGTGCCAGGGCTGAGCTCTTCTTGTGCAAGCTCTGCACACCCCACTGCCAGTGCCTGGGAATGATGCAAGTCAAGAGATGGGGCCATTGGAGGTGGCGGAAACAGGGGTTGCCAGAGCCCCATTATCTGATTTTACTCAAATGCCCTGCGAAGTCTTTCTGTGCAGAGGGAGTTTCCTAGAGCTGTGCAATGTATGGAAACCACTTCTATGCCTGAAGAATTAAGTGCCTGCTGAGGAACTTCCTCGTGAGGGGAAGAGGAGGGGCAGGCTCTGAGCTCTGCTCTCTGGGACCAGGGACAGGACCCAGGGAACGGCTGGAGCTGTGTCAGGGAGGGTGAGGCTGGGTATCAGGGAAAGGTTCTTCCCCCAGAGGGTGCTGGGGCACTGAACAGGCTGGACACTGAACACAGGATATTCTGTGTGTGTGTGAAGGCCCCTTCAGAGACCTCTTCCCGCATGTTACCATGAATACCCAGACACTTGCATGTGTCTGACTGCTTCTAGGTCTGTGCTCAGTGTTCCCACTTCTGACCAGACAAAATAGGTCATCACCTTCAGAACAGTTTATTCTGTCAGCTTTTTTTGGTTTTTAGGGATGCTTGGAAATATCCAGGGAACAGGCTGGAGGCCTGCCAGTATTCCTGTGGACCCTGTGATGTCTTGCTGGGTATGACAAAAGTTAGGGTCTTTTGAGCCCCAGCAAACAGGCAGAGACAAGGAATGGGATGGATGAATTGTCTTGGTGACTGCATATGTCCCATGAGTGTCGAGTGGACAGTGCAGGACTGTCTGGTTTTGTACTGTTACTTCAGGCTCTTAAATAAGTTGGACTATCTGACCAGGGCAGAAACATGAGCACCCTTTTTTCCGGGTGGGAAATTGACTGTGGGGCTTCTAAATGTTCAAGTCAACCTGAAAATGAAAATATTTGCTGCGGGTGTGTTCCATTTATTTATTTATTTAATATTTCCAGTCCATGAAGCTGTTTTCTTGGTGAATTTTTTAATATATTCAAAACAAAAGAAATTAAGAACCTGAACTTAATATGTCAAGGTGCTTTTGGAGGGTCTGTGTTTACTATGTTCTCTGCATGGCAGTGCAGATCAGCTCAATTCAGTAAGAATTGGTGGCTTTTGGGAAGCTGTCACTTGTGAAAAACAAACACCCAAACCAGTTGTTTTTCCCCCAAACCAGTGAACAACACAAGGAAAAATCATTATTCAGCCCATGTACCCATACACTGATATGAACAAAACTTCCAAAAAGGAGAGCCTTTGCCAGCTTATGGGAACTATTAAAAGGGTGTTGAGTTTTTTATGCTCACTGGGAAATGGACAGAGGCCACCAAACTCATTTCACAAAGGTTGCTACAAATCCTGCAGTCAGTAAAAACCTTCAGTCATCCACGGCTGGATTTGAGCTGGCAACTGCTGTATCCCTTCAGCACTCAGCCCCTCCTCCCCCATTTTTATGGTCAGCAGGTGTGTGTGTAGGAGAGACTGTGGTCTCCCATTTAATTTGTTGCTGCTGATTTACAGCATAATATTAGTTAGGCAGGCTTCATAAAGCTGGGGGCCAGAAGGGACAGCTCGATCATCTGCCCTGTCCTCCTGTCTAGCACAGCCCATTAAGTTTCACCCGGACACCAGTATATTAAGCTCACAAATGAAATTGAGACTGCAGCACTTTTAAGTACACAGGGGAGTAAACCATGTGCCACAGACGGAAACAGAAGAAATGAAAAGTCATCGCTGCTCAAGAGCTCTGCAGTCTCAAGGAAGAAGAGAGTTGAGAGAAGTCCAGCTGATACCAGCAGACAAACCCATCCCTGTCTTGGAGAAAGAGGGGAGAGTCCCCAGATAAAAAGCAACGAGGCAAGAGAATCTAGTCTGAGAGGAGAACAACAGCCAGAAACTTGTGCCAACCTGATCTGTGAACAAATCGTATCTTAAATCCAGATATAGTGATAGGCAGAGCCCTGGGTATGACAAGAAGGAACTGCAGCAGGAGTAGAGGATAAAAACCTCTCTGTCATCACATTCTCTTTCCTTCTCCCTTCAAGCTTCTGAGGAACACCAAAGTGGGGGCGGGGGGGAAGGCAAAAGGTTGCCTTTATGGATAATGTTAGAATTGCCTTTTATACAGGTTTATAAGGGCACTTGGAAACATTGGGCATGTGATGCTGAGGAGTGATGAGTGTAATGTCATCTCACCATGAGAAGTTACAGCATGGGGAAAACCAACCCTCGGGACAAGCCGTGACACCAGGGCAGCTCTCCTGAGCCCTAACCTTCCTGACTAGGAAACAACTGACTAATGAGGAACACACATGGAATTAATTTACTGTCAGACCAGGGGCAAAAATGATAGTTTTGTTTTATTCCTTCAGAGCAAAAGCATCACTGGAGAAAAGTCAGCCTGAGCTCCACAGTTTCTAAGGAATTAAGAATGGGAAAAAAGAGAAGCATTGGAAGCAAATACAAAGTTCAAACAATATTTGGTGGACTTTAGCATCTTGTTGCCTTCAACAGGTTTTAGGGAGAAAACATGTAATATCTTCCCTGGAATTATTAGGTGAAATATTATGGCTTTTTAATGGGTCAAAATCCTCAGTCGTCATCTCCTTTCCAATTTTATTCTTCTGTCTGTTTCAGCACTGTCTGTTGCTGCCCAACAGCATGGTGTGACTTCATTTGTGCAACTCATTTTGCTCATTTAAATGGTATTTCTCCAGCAAAAAAAAATTGCATGTGTACTTGGGGTTTCTTTTGGGTTCAGATGAAGGCTTTGCCTTTGCAGACAGTGAGAGAGAGAGTCTGTCTGTCTGTCTTTGCACTCGCCTTGTGCTTTCTGAAGTTCATCCATGTCCTATTATTGAATCTGATTCAAGGGGGACTTCAAGAAGTAAAACCACAACATAGGGCATGTATTGGTTAAGGATATTCCACAGATCAGCTTGTCCACTGCCCCTGAATAACAGAGCAAGTCATTTTTTCCGCTGATATTTCCAGGTTTCCCCTTCTGGTTGTTTTCTGAACATCATGGTTTTAAGGAGTAGAATTATCTCCTCTCATTGTGTATCTGACATATTTCTCTTTAGCTGCACTAACTTCTGGAAAAAATACGCTCTTGTGGACACCATCATCAACTCCTATTCTGAATAACTACAGGGGAAAAAACCCTTTGTTATTAAAGAAAACAAAAAAAAAAAAGAAGGAAACAGGAACATCAGAAAATACTGGCCTAAACTGAAGATTTTATAAGATTCCGGATATAAGACCAAGTTTTCTTGTGCAATGATGTCACCTGCACATACAATGTGATTGGGAAAGCCTCTTTTGATAAAGCCCCTCTTGCACCAAACTCTCTCTTGATGTTTTTCTAAGCACCAAAGAGACTTTGGGCTCCCTCCACAAGCAATGGGAGGGAGGGAAAAATTAAGAGCTGTGGGGAGAGGCTGGAAGGGAAAACAAGGAAATGATGAAGGTTGTTTTAATAAACCAAAAGAGAGAAGGATGCAAAGTGCTGGAAAATATGTCTAGAAGGAAAAAGTGTAGAAGTGGAAAGGAAAGAGGAAATTCAGCAAAATATGTAAAAGTCAGAGATCAGCAAGCCAGGTTTTCAGCTGGGGTAAGCCAGTCAAACTCCACTAAAGTGAGTGGAGCTGAAATGAGTCCCAGCAATTGGGAATCTATCCCATTCTGTTCCATCAAAGAAATAAAGAACAGGAAATTGACTTTATAGAGAAGCTAGAACTCATGAATTAAGTGTGATTTAGCTGGTTCCCAGAAAAAAATCAGCAAGAACCCTGCTAAGGCCTGCTGTTCTATAAATACTACCTGATTAGGCTAGTTCTATTTCAGAAAGCCTGGTGTTCATACACTCAGGGTGGATCCTGGGGATGCCCAAGAAGATCCAAATGTGATGCCTGGGGTCCTGGATGTGTCCAAGTACAACAGGGAATAACTAAAGGCGGACTGGGATTTGCCCACTGCATCTACACGTTCAAAACAGGTCACCCAACTTCCCCTGAGCCTTCATATTTGTATCACTCAGTCCTCGAGTTTATCACAGCAGGCCGAGGAGGCAGCAAATCCCAGCCTCTTGTTAGCAATTGCCAGACCACCAGAAAGATCTAGAGAGCTGCTGGCCCAGCTTTGGAGGACAGGGCTACTTGATTTGACACAGAATGAATAATAAATCAAACAACTCCCTGCCCCATAATTAAACCTCATGGAAGGCTGTCCTTCTTGAAAAGCTGGACTAGTCAAGGCTAAAGGCAGACGTGTCTTGTGGGGTGGCAGGGAGGACTCCAGAGCTCCCCTCCCACCCTCAGTCTCTCCCTGCTGTACTGTGGCAGCCCTCCATCCATCTGGAAACACTCTGGAGTTCGGAGGAAGCTCGAGAGCAGCAATGTGCAGTGATCCCTCTCCCAGCCTGGGGAGCTGTGCCAGGGACCAAGTTCAAGACCTGGACAATGCCCTGCTTGGCCAGTTGATTGGATAGAAAAATTAATTTACAGCCACATTATGGAGGAGGGCCCAGATTCCACAGAACACTGAAGTCCCTGGAAGCTTAGCTGAGAGATCAGCAGTGCTGCTGCAGCAGCTGAGATTTCCACTTGTTGCAAACAGAGATGAAATGGGATGGTCACGTACACAGGGAGCCCAAGGGGACCTGCTCTTCACACTGGGTGATGCTGGCTGCAGGCACCAGCCAGGAACAGGGTCTGGCTTTTCACCATGACCACAGGGAAGGTCAGGCCCTCTTGCCCATCCAGGTGGTGGGTGTTTAAACTGGAGGAAACACGGAGATGCTCAGAGCTGCAGTGCATTGTACCTGAGTGCAAGGCGTGGAAGTGCTTCTCCTTTGTGTCAAACACCAGAATGGGTGCAAGCAGATCTTCTCCTGGAGGCTAAGAGCAGGTTCCCCAGCTGCTGGAGAAGAGCCAGGATTTCTCCCAGGCCAGCAGGATTGCCTGGTGGTATCAGCTACCACATCTCCATTTCAGTGTCCCCCTGACTCTACTGTGTCAATACATTTAGACAGTGGAAGGATTTACATTTACAGTGGAAGGATTGCTGAATTGCTGTGCTCAGGAAAAGGCCTGCACCAGTCTGGAGTGAGGGAAACCATCCAGCACTGGTTTTAAAACTTGTGCAGCAGACTGTGACACCCAGCCCTCCCCCCAGGGGCTGTGGCTGCTGAGATGTGCAGTACAGGGAGCAGCAGGAGAGGAAGATGCTGAAGACTCTTCCCTAAAGCAAGGGGAGATGTTAGGGGTTTCCCAGGGGAAAACAAGATCTGTTTCAACAACAACAACAACCAAGTGGGATTTTTAAGAAGTGTAACACAGATCACAGGCCTATTTATACTGTGGCCCAATGAGTATTTCTGAAAAACTTTCAAAAGCTCTATTTCACATTTTTACTTGAATTCTCTACTACCTTACAGAGAGGATGCATCTTTTGGCAGTAAAACAAAGCACAATAAATGTTGCAAATTTAATCTGACTTCCCAAGTTTTGGGATAAAAGAAGAGGTTTTGAATCTGGTAAAAAAGACCCAATGCATTCTTGTCTCTGAGTGAGTGGCTACTAAGAATAGATCTTGACTACCTGCCCCATTCATTGCCCTCAAAACACGGGGAGCCATCCCTTGCAAAAGGTGTGCCAAGCCTGTTCAAAGGCAGTGGCTCGTGAAATAAAACTTTACAGCTAAAAAGCTAAAAATAAAACTTCACTTCTTCTCAAGAGTCTGGCTTAACAGCCCCCTCTGTTATTCTTCTTATTCTGATGATTCTTCCTGTTATTTGTACAGCTGAGCCAAAGTTTCCAGGCAATTCACAAAGTTACTCAGAGAGCTCAAGTGGGACATAAGGTATTACAAAATGTAATTCTGACTCTGGTTTACACTACAGTTTCATTTACACCCATTTTTATAATCTCTTTACATTCAAAGAGGTATGAGGGGACTTTTTTTTGGTAACATTATCAGAGGTATTCTACATGTACCATCACATTATTATTATTATTAATTTGATTATAATATCTCCTAATCAAGTTTTGGGGTTTTCCAAGAAGAATTCAATGCTTGGTAAAATTCTCACAGAAATCAAGGGAATATTAAAAAGAATTGTTTTGCCCACTCCCATTAGATTTAATACTTATTCTACTACATGAAAGAAAACTGGAAGAGTGATACAGAGTGCAAATTAGGTTACTCAAAACAGGTTCTTTCTGGAGTTCATATGCAGGAATGCTGTCAACTTTTGTAGCCTTGTAAAAAATAAAAAGAGTTCTCAATGATAGTGATTCATTTTATAATTCATTAATCCTATTTCCCTCAGGTAAAGGTAAGATTATTAAAAGTCTTTTCAGTACAAAGGCAAGGTATTTCTCCTACTGTAGGGGTTTTTTAACAGCAGTTTTTTTAGTTAGTAGGGTAGTTACAAAATTAATCCAATAATTTTCTCCATACCCATAACCACCCCAAACCTGCTTTCAGTTGACCAGACTATCATTTATTCTCTTGCCTTTCCCAGCAATTAGGAGTAAGATGGGTTATGGGAATATGGGAAGATAATATTTAATGTAATGAGATTTTATATATACACTTGTAAATAAAATAATTCCATGCTGTGGAAGGTATTTTTATACTTGAACACCACACTAGTATTTTTAAAAAAAACCTTTAGTATAGATTAAAAGGAGAGTTATTTGGAACTGAGTAATGCTTTGTTCTCCATTCAATCTTCATAAGCATCCTTTTATTTCTCTGCCTTCTCCTCCTCCCTCTCCACCTTTTCTTGGCTGGTGCAAATGTACAGGAGAAACTCTTTTAATAAAAGCTCATGCAGATTTTTCAAACTTTTCTTTTCACAGGGATAGCTCAGGTCCAAGGAGCATGCCTGCACACGTGGGGATTTTGTTTCAAGACACAGTATGAGAGAATTTTTGAAGGTAGTCATAGGCTGGATTGAGCTCACCCCATATAATGCGCTAACATTTTTTGTTGTATGGGATGACATCACCTAAAATTGGCTTTTGATACCGGGAGCAGGGCTGGTTCAGAGCATGCTGAAAGCAGTAGGAGTCTCTCTACTGACTGCAGTGCACTTATGATCAAGTCCTTTCATACCATCTGCAGAAGGCAATTTCAAGGCGTTCCTTTCATTTAAAAACCTCACAGACCCTCTGGTGCACAGCTAGGCTTTAAGAAGCTGCCTGCATCCAGTGGAGCTGCCAGCCTACCTGCTTCCTGCATGTTCCAGAGCCCTGCAAATTGCCCTCAGTGTTTGTTTGGGTCAAAAAGATCATAATACTCATTGTACCATCTTGACAGCTGAATGCAGAGACCGTTTGAATCAATAAAGTACTGCTGATATGCCAGGGGCTAAAAAGCCTTTGCTTCACTTTGACTTTTTATTCCTACCAAATTTCCATTCACATTCCAACAAAATTAAATATCCTTCTGTTTAGGTGCCAGCAACTGATGGGAGCAGTAAAAGAAGTTAATTGAAAGCTACTGGCTGCAATACTTAGGCAAGATTAATTAAAAAAACCCCCCAAAACCCAATAAAACCTAAAAGAAAGAAAAAGTCATGGTTTCCTATAAGTTCTGCTGCTGTGACACAAAGTTACTTAAGACTATAAAAAGTAGAATATTCATAGAAACTTCATGTTCTATTTTGGAATGTTCTGTCGCATGGACTCCTTCTTGCACTCAGATGACCATTTTGACTTTGCAGCAGTCTGTGTGAGCCACAGTTTGCATCAGGTGGCTCCCTGCACCAGTCACTGTCCCCACCCCTCTGTCTCGCTCCAACCAGCATAAGGTGTCGCCCACCCCTACCCACAGACAGCTCTTCCCTCCCAGGCATTCCTGCTTGTAGAATAGCCCACAGACCTCCCTGGGGGAAAAGGAAGCAGAACCAGGCCCAGAGGTGTGCACAACCTCCACCTGAGCTCGGGCAGATGAGCAAGGAGAGAAGGGGCTGCAGCTGGGGACCTGTGGTTGCTGCCAGCACTGATGCTCTCTGCAGCTGGTACATGGGATAGAGGTGCTGGTGTAGGCCATAGTGCCCCAGAGAAAAATGGGAAGCACATGGGAAGCAGGGGGGAGAAACTCATGGGGGAGAAGGAAGCATAAAGCCCCTCTAGCCCCTGCTCAGGAAAATGTGAGCTGTGGGGACTGTAAGATGCCATGAGCAGCAGGATGTAGGCAGCTGCTGTGTCCTTGTGGGGCACGTCTGAAGCTGGGTGGGCATAGCCAAGTCCAGCATTCAGCCCCCAATCCTGCAGCCTACTAAGCTAAAAGTTGAACCCAAGAGAGCACTATGTCCACTAGCAAAAGTGTACAGGATCAGGTTCAAAGTATGCAATTTTACTGTAAACAAAGTTAACCTACACGTGGGGAATAGGAGCAGGCAAGACAGCAGGATGAGAAGGCAAAGCAGATGGGACCCACACTTGTGTCCACAGCTATGAAGTTCTGTGACTGCTTCCAGGCCTCTCACTACCTTTACTGGCTGCTGGTGTGACCCAGGGCTAAGGAAGGTGTGGCTCCTGGTGTGATCCTTCCTGCTGCAGGAGCCTCCTCCTGCCTCTGCTCCATGCTTTTACCTCTAAATGCAACCCCTCATGGCACAGGGGTCACACAGAGTATGGAAACAAACATAACTTCTAAACCAAACTAGGAATTTTAGCATGGATACTATTCCTTTCTTGTTGTACTTCACTAAAAGCAAACTCAGGTGGACTTGATGCCTCCTTCTGCTCCACATGTATTTGGGGTTTCCCTGTAAGCTCTGCCTTATAGATTATTCCACGCAGATCCTGCTTCTCCGAGCCTGCCTTTGATGCTAATCATCATCAAAGCTGTCTGAGAAGAGCTCCAGAAATGCTGCAGGAGGAAGTCATGCTCTGGGTTTTCAACTCCTTTCACTTGCTAGTTTTGCCTGCAGAAATTGCAATTGGCCACATACATACACTCATTCCTTCTTTGACCAGAGCCAAACTCTCACCTCAGCAGCTCCCTGCAGTCGTGAAACCTGGAATCTAATTACACACCCTCTGAGAAAATGGTTCCTTTCATCAGTTGTGAATAGGCTATTTTTTTGGTCTCATTGTCTCCTTTTCCCAATATCTTTAGACAGAATCCCATTCTGAGCAAATAACTTAAAAGCCCCAGATCAACTCATCACTTACAATATATACACAGACTGAAGACAGATTTCCCTCTTTCTCCTCTGGGGCTTTTCTTTTTCATTGGCAAATTCAACATTGACTTTTAGTTTCTCCTGGCAGAATCTGCTGTCTGCTGGGTGAATTGTGCTCATACAATCTGGTCTTCATAAGAGATTTTTTTTCTTTTTTTTTTTTTGGTTTCCTATTAATTCAATACTTGGCTGACTAAACAGAGTAGAAGCAGGTACCTGGCACAGGATGGACTGATCTCACTTCTACGTACTCTGCTTTTAGAATTCAAGACATCTCTGTCATCAGAGCTTAGGCTTGCCTTTATTTTTTATTATTTTTATTTATATATGTATCTAAAAGAATTAAAGCCTAGAAAATTTAGTTCCTGGTATGACTGCGAATAATCAGGCAAAGCTGGTTCTGCTGTTTGGGTAGATGAGCATGATCTCCAAAACCTCTCAGAGGTCACTGTAGCTTCCTTGTGTAATAGATGAGTTTTCTAACAGGTTCCACCCACAAGAGTTGCCAGAAGACCTGCAGTTTCCAGTAAGAATCAGAGATCTTGACACCAAAATCTTCTCAGGTCTCCAAAGGAGCTTTTTTTTTATTTTACTCATGACAAAAGCTGTTAAAACCATGTATTAAAGTACTAACGGCACATATCCATGAGACACCAGTGGCAGACACCCAACTTGCTGCTTAATTCCATTTAAAAATTACTATGAATATTGATCTAGCTGTGTTCCTATAGCTCCAAGAGTCCAAGACTATTTGAATGGCCCTTCCAGGATGTGCATTGAAATGTCCAAAATGGCACTAAGAGTTAAGAGGGATAAGCTTCTATTATAAGATAAATTCAGGTGTGAACTTACAGCAACTCTGGTGCACATGTGGCAGCTTGTTTGGCTGTCCATACCTTAAATTATTGAAGATCAGTCTAGTTAAATGAAGGACTTTCCCAAAAAAGCAAAGACAAGCTGCATAATCCTTTATACAGAATCAGCAGCCACCATGGCTTTGTAAAATGATCTAAAAAGCTCATTTACAAACAAACTAGAAGATTATGTCTTAATTCAATGTAACTCTAAAAAGAAGGGTTTTTTTAAATAAGTTATTTTAGTTAGAATTATTTAGTTTTAATAATAAGTTACTTTAGTTAGAAGAATGAGTTAGTTACTCATTCAAGTACACTGGTACTCCCCTTTTTGACCTCTGCAAATGCTAACTCAGGTCTGGATGGAATATTCTTCGGGGTTATGAGACACGAAAAAGCTTCTTTTCAAGCTGGATTTCTTAAGAGGAAAGGAGGAGAGGAAAAAGGAATTGACCATCTGTGACAACAGAAAAGAGAACCTCTATGGATTTACTTCTTTTTAGAAATCAAGACGCAAGGGCTGGAGGAGATCTTTGTGGTCCCCAAACCTGGTCCTAGTCCCCAACACATGGAATAAAGGGTATTACAGCAGCTGAAAGGACAGGGGAGAACAGAAGGACAGAGCACAAGGATGAGAACAGCAGGCAGGCAGGTGATAGTGACAGATTCGTTCCATGGGAAGTAGGAATGTAACTTTGTACAGAAAGGACAGGGTGTATCTTAAAATGAAGAAACTGGAACAAATGGTGCAGGACATCACTGAAGGAATAACCAAATCCTGGTCTCACCATGGCTGGAATGGGGGTTGTGACCAAACAGCTTTTGCTGTTCCCCAAAAACACATCTAATGATAAAAGCCATTGGTAATCCTGCACATTAGCAGAGAGAGAGAACATGGATAAATAGAGACAAAACTCTAATTCTCTCATTTCAAATGGAAAAAAAAAAATGGGCTACGGATGCATTTTGTTATGAAAAAAGATCTGTGGAATGCCAGTCGAGACAGAAACCTTTCTGAGCGTTGTACATTGCTGAGACACTGTAACTTTGAAGAAATATGTCGGAGAACAAATTCTACCAATAATGTTAGAGACAAGAGGTTCCTGTCAGGGCTTCCTGACAGGTTTTTTTCACTCTTGTGAAGCCAGCAAAAGGAGATGTGGTCTTTGAACTGGGTTTGGAAGGTACTTGAGGAAATGACAGACTGTTCAGAAAAGTAACCTTAGCTAGAATGCTCATGGCTCAATCCACCTTAAACTCAGGAGACTGGGAAACCAACAAAAACTATAAATAGGAAAATCTCAATGAACTTAGGGCAACAGTGACACAAATTGGTGTGAGAATTTCTAGGATTTGAATGTGGAGGAAACTTAGACTATCTTTGAATTAAGGGACACAAATTTATCTGGAAAACTTGTATCCGACTGGTGTTTGAAGAAGGATTTCACAGCTAATCCTATCTCAAAACAGGATTGCAAAAATAATGAGATCCTCCTAATATGGGAAAAGGATACATTTTCAGAAAAGATCTGTCAAGGAAAACTCAGTCTTACAGCTGCAGATTTGTAAGGCTACCATGACAATTGCCCAGCCAACTTCTTCCAGAAAATTCAACTGCCTTAAAGTGAATTGAGTGAATTAAGCCCTTAAGTGGCAAAGGGCTCCTCAGGCATATAAATGGAACAGAGGAAAGGGAAAGTAAGTATAGAACAGAACAAGAACTTTGCCATATTTTTCAGTAAGTACAGTTGCACAGTCTGCAGTGCCAAAAGCAGGAGGGGGAATGGAGCACAAACGCAGACTGTAAAGCACGTGCAAGTATTTTCTAAATTTGCACGTTTGCTGTGCTCCTCCTTTCCGTGTGGTGTATTGGATCCAGGAGTGGGTTAAAGCCTCGTCTTGGGCAGAGACACAAGAAGTTTGGAGATACTCGGATCTCCTTGTTTTTCTTGGAATGGGACAAACCTTCAGGACTGCATAGCACATAACCTGACAGAAAACACTCCTCTTCAGAGACAGAGGCAGCACCATCCATTTGGCATTAACTTTCAACAGTGTGTCCCTAGAGCATGGATGAAAGGAGTCCCCTGAAAAACAAGGAGGAGGAGAAGCAGAGAGGAGCTAAACAAGCTCAGGCAGAGAGCCTGACACTGTGAAGGTTTTCAAGGCTGAAGCACAAAGACATTTCCAAGACAGTTTCTCACCTGGGAACTCTGCTTCTTTACCAGATGACCAGCAAATATAAAACCATAGGAAAAAAGTTATCTGGCCCATCTACAACATCATTCTGATCTGTCTTGAGAGAATCTGCACCAATTTGGGTGTCTCCAGTGGGGCCATGGAAGTAGCACACTGTTGTCAGGGCTGGGGGCAAGAGAAAGATGTGTCTCTGTCACAAATGCAAAATAGGGATTTCCATGCTGGAGGTGGAAGCAGAAACATTCCCATGCTGTAGTGAGAGGATTAGCTTTTGGACTGATCTCTTCAATTATTTTCATGAATGGTCTTGGCACAATAATAGGAATGCACAGGAACACATTCATCAAACTTTTTGATGAGAATTTGGGATATTGCCAGTGCAGCAAAGGATCAAACTGTCATACATTAGGAACTGAACTATTAGAATAAAAGAAGTGTAGTAGGTCATGCACTTATGAACTAACGATAACAGTTTCTGCAAAAAGCTGGGCATTTTGCAGTTGGAAAAGTTCAGGGGAAAAAAAAGCTCAGGGAAGCTTGAAAATGCTGGTCAGTACAGAATGACTTGAGTCAGGGTGTGAGGCAGCTATGAAAAAGATTGGTGTAATCCCTTGATAACTATTTCCACTCAAAACAGGAAAGTGTTCATATCACCAGAGACGGCAGGAACAACTTTTCCTGGAAAACTTTGAACTGTTCTATTCACCCATGCCTAAAACAGAGGAATTCCAAGTGGGACAAACACACAGACTCTTCAGTGATGCAGATTTCATGTCATGGTGAACTGAGTCCCATTTGGTCTCACACATTTCTTGTGTTCATGCAGCCGTGTGGCAAACCACAAGAGAGGAAAAAACCTTTAGAGGCAGAGATTACCCTTGTAAGATTTGAGGATGCAGTTCTTTTAGAACAGGTGATACTTGAAAGTCATGTTATTTATTTCCTTTTTAGGACTTTAAATACAAACATGGATTTTTATGGATATTTATTTTAGTAGAAACTTCAGGAGTTCAAACTGCCATTTTTCCAAACCTGCTCAGCAGTTAAAACCATGGGCTATCCAAGAGCTGAAACTCCATCAAGGAACTGAAACCAGCTGGCTTTCCAGAGGTGCCCTGTATCTCCCAGGTTTTGTCTTTAGATGGAGATGGAGGACTGGAAAAAGTAGAGCCAACCTCTGACACTCTGGTCACCTCGGATAGCTGGGTTAAGAGTGCCTTTATGAAAATCCGACTTTCTGTTACTACTACAGCCACAGTGGGAACTCGCGGATACCACTTTTTTAACAAAAATTGGTGTTTTCATGGATCATCTGGGTTAATAAAAGCATCAATAGTCCTTAGGCAAGGCTCACATGATGTCTTGTCTTCAAATGACATAGTCTTAAAATGACGCAGAGTAACACGTGCACAGATCACAGGCACCAGGGAGGCTGAGCACCACAGCAGAGAACAGGGCAGGGAGATCTTGTCCTTACAGAAGAAAGGCAATGATTTCTGCCAGGGTTTTTTCAGTTGTGTTCAGAAAAAGTGTAGAAAACTGATGCCCAGATTCCTGTAAGGAATTATGTGTTTCAAGCCCTTTGGTTGGCCCGAGCCATCAAGTCAAGGCCTGTTCTGGCTGGATTCACACCCCAGATCTGCCTTCCTATGAAGACCTAATCAGGAGTCATTGCTGTCTTTGAAAACACAGATCTGTTTGGGGGGAGTCCTTCTTTCATAAAACACGATGGTGTTTGAAGGGTTGAGCAAGAATTGGCAGGTTTGGGATAGGTGCCCCTTCAACCCGCTGCTTTGGAGAAGAGTTGGACACTTCCTCCCTCCATGCAAGAGCAAGAGGGCATGAAATGAAACAAAATTGAAATGAAATGAAATGAAATAATGAAATGAACTGGAATGATGTGTTTGCAGCACACAAAGAGCACTCCAGGTCACACCGAGAGTGGGACTCATTGCCACAACTCACCCTTGGTGCCAAAATTCAGCACAGGTTCAAAAGGTGATTTGACAAAGGCATGGAAGAGAGCTCCAGGAAGAGCTTTGCTTCCAAAAGCTTGTCTTTCTTGGGAAATTCCCTGGGACATATTGCTGCAGGCATCTGTTTGGGGACAGGTCAGTGGCCTACTTGAATCTTTGATCTGGCCTAGAACTACCCTTCCCATGTTCCTTCAGAGCATTATTAAACTAACTCATCACAAAGAAAACAGTAAACTCTCTTTCCCGCTCTTAAACTCCTTTTCCTTCCTAGAAAAAAATCAGTCTGTATGGATGAATACGAACTTCTGGCAACCAATAACATCAACAAGTTGATGAAAAACTTATAATAACAATTCATATGAATAAATCAGTTGCTTCTAATGATGTCTAAATTCTTCAAGGAGATCCACAGCTGCAAAAATTTAGACACATTTTCCCCCGTAAAAGTAGGTTCCTATAGGCAGTCTCCTAATTCCAATATTTAAGCACATGCCTTTTATTCAGAGGCAGCAAGAACCCAACTGTTTCTATTTTTTCCTTTTCTTCTGTGCAGTAACTGGTCAGTTGCAATCTGTATTAATAAAGTCTGCTCTGTACTAAAAGGTCTGGATGATTCTTGTTCCCTTAAGGATATCCTGTAGTTAAATAAATAGCTTATGTTCCTCAAAATAGGACAACATAGAGATTTAAAAGTCTGGGCAATAATTTCTAACCTGGAGCAAGAAAAAAAAAAGAAAGAATACTAGTTAGATTGCAGAAAAAAGTTAGATGTCTTTTTTCCCCCCTCAAAGCTGTTGATGACTCAGCTGTTTTCCTCTCAAGTTATGAAATAAAGCTGTTGCTTTAACACTGATTAGTTGTGTACAACTGGATCTCTTTAGCCAGATTGCCTGTGTGAATGTACTCATGGAAAATAAACCACTCCTACAGATGAAATATATGTTTATAGGTTTGATTTTATCTTCATGCTTCATAAATAGCATACCATGTGGACAAGTACTGACAAGATAAAACAAGTGTCCCTAAAAAGGTTTGGCCTGGGAGAAGTCTGCTTCTGAATTTCAAAGCTACTTCCAGTCAGGGCACTGGACACAGATGCAGCACCAGCCACACTTCCCAGACCACCACTAACCAACCATGAAAACTGAAATTCTAAGACAGTGCAACTCCAGTGCGAGCACTTGAGCAAATGCTCACTGCAAAAGCTGACAGCAAGCTGGAGATACCAGCTCTTGGGTAACTACTGAAAGTCTGGCTGCAGCTCAAAAGATAAGCAGAGACCATATGAAAATGCAGTCCAATTTATGGGTTTCCAATGCTTGGAATGGTAGCTCTGTATATGAACATCAGCAGTGAGCAGCTGGAATGTCCTCTTCAGAGACACTTCGGAGGGGCAGTGATGTAGAGAATAAAGAAAACCAGTCTGCTTTGCTTATAGATGCTCGGTTAATTTTTTCCCCTGCTTGTTTGTGTATTTCCTACTTTTGGGCTGTAACTTGTAAGCACCGAACTGCTCTGAAATATGGACTTTGAGCTGCAGTAGTTACCCTGCATTTGGTGCTCCATTCAATGTCTCTGCCATTTATTGCAGCACCCAATGGAGATTTCTGCAATCCAGGCTGGCAAAAGCCTCAGGTGCTGGACTATGTTGGGGTATGTCTCGGCTTTTGAGACAAAACTTCAGCAGGAAACACTCCGGAGTGGGTGTCTCCTCTGAAGGGAAAAGGACCTCCCCTTTTCCTCCGTCAATGAGACAATGGGTCACAAGAAGTGAAAGTGGGAAAAAACCCCAAACTCTTTATTAACACACAAACAAAACAGGGTAGAACAGGATAAAAAACCCCCTCAAAATACAACAAATTCCCGGAGAGGGAACAGACCCCCGGGCTCAGACCAGCCGGGGCCACCCCCGCAGGCTCCCCGGACCGGCGGAGAGGGAAGGGAGGCAGTGAGGCAAGGGGAAGGAAAGGGAAAAAAGAACAAGAAAAAAACCCCAACAGAACCTTTTCCCAGCTAGCTGGAACGCAAAGGAAACCAAAAAGCAGCACAGTGCTCCCAGTGCACCTCCCGAGCCCTACCCAGCCCCCGAGCCGCTGGGCCCGGCCGTTCAGCCGCCCCTCAGGCCCGTGGCGCCGGCCCCCGGGCCCATGTTAAAGGCAGAGCGTTCTTGGGCACCGAGCAGATGGCTAAGGAATAAAAGGGCTTCACAACGTCACCCCAGGACAGGCAGCAGAGCCCACACGTTTTCTAAAAGGGTTTTCTCGTAGCACAGAGAACACTTTGGGCCCTTCTTGTGGTCACTGCTGCAGATACTCAGCATGGCAGGGTGAGCCCGGGCCTGCCTGAGACCAGCTAGAGCACTGCTGTCCAAACAATAGGCACAGTAATGCTGGAGATCAGATCCATCACCCGGTGCTGGGACAGCCCAGCCCTGCTTGGGCACGGACACCACGCAGGTTGCTGTAATCCGAGAAGAAACATCTGGCTCGCAAGCCTTCCCTCACTCTTTTCTACAGTGAAAGAAACCCTAAGCCACTCCAAACCCACACCCCTTCAGCAGCCCACGAAGTGTCCGGTAATTGGCTGCCTTTTCAAAATTAGCGAAGTACCACTTGGTTGTGATAAAGCTCATTTCAAACCTGCTCCTCAGGAAATGCCACTACTAAATTCCAGGCAATTCTTCAGGTGAACTCACTTAGCAACACATTTGTTCTCACTTAGAGAAACACATTTGTTCCAGGTGCTTTCTTGGCAGAACCTGATATTTGTGTCTGCTTATTCTTCCCTCTGTCTCCCAAACTCCCTGTGGATTTTGCTATTCTGTAATTGTCCAGGTTGTCCTGTCTCCTCCTCATGTAAGAGATGGCTGGGGAGGGAAGGAGCTTTAATGAAAGGAGCATGGATCAGAGCCACAAAACGAATCTAAATATGGCCCTTGTTGTCTTATTTTGCAGCTGACCCACATGCATTATAAAACACACTCCTCTATAACCCCATTAAAAATATTTTGAGTCTCAAATATTCCCCATGTTTTAAATTGAATTAATTCCTTTGTCTGTGTGCTTTGTTTATTAATTAACATTGTGCAGGGAACTGGATAAAGCAAAAAGGACAATGTGATATGTTCTTCCAAGTCTTGCAGTCTAAGTAGACAGGCAAAGAGCAGGAACAAATAAAATAAAATGCTGGAAATTACGGTCAGAGCTTCCAAAGTAATTTAGACACCTGTGTACCTGATTTTAAAAAGAAATCTGTATTGTATTTGGTCATTTTCTGGGAGTGGGGATGGGATGACTGGCAAGTGCTGAAAATTAGGTGCCTATAGGAAGTCTTGAGCACAACCACTAAAAACAAATGTGCCCAAAACACCTGACTGCTTTTAAAAGCTTGATACTGGAATTTTTAATTTCTTTCTACATAGCTTGAGCTTCATTTACCAGTTTGATAGGTGTTCATTGTATTTTTATTAGATGGGCTGGGATCTGTGGAGCTCTTAAGAGAAATAAGCATCATGCAGAAGCAGTTTTTATTAAACATTAGCTTCCTCTCAACCAAAAGTGAATATTAAAAAGGTTTACAGGCTGGGTTTTTTTCCACCTCTGAGTTGGAAGAGACCTTTGGCAGTGGCCAAAGAGTCCAATAACAAGGGACTTGCCACAGAACACAAAAGAAAACCAAGAGAGAAATCCAGAGAGGAGAATAATATGGTTTTATCAATAATGAGATTAGGATTTTATATTTGGGATCTCAAAGCCTGACCCACTGGCTTTGCCTCTTATCTGCTGTATATTTTATTCTACCTCTTACCTTACTTACCACTGACTCACTTCAGTGCAACCTCTCTCTCCAGGTTACAGTTGTATCAGATTAGGACATCTGCTTGATATTCATGGCAAGGTTTTATTAATAGTGTACTTTCCTGAGTGGAACTCAAGTCAACAAGGTAATTGTATCTAGAAAGAAAATACTGTGTTTCTTCCTTCTGTTACTAATTTAGTTAATTTGTACTGTGGACAGAACCTGATGTGTGAAAACCCCTTTCCTCCCACAGTTTTGCATGACTGATGAAGGCAAAGCTTTGCTTTACAAAAGAAGCAATAATACAAATCCCTTTTCAGGCTTTCATCTCTCAGAGCACTGTAAAAACACATCCCATCTACTCCTTTAAAAGGGAGATGTGACTCTCCTGTCCTACGTAAAAACTGGAAAACCACTGGACCATTTTAGAACACGGGCCCTTTCTAATGACATTTTTTTCTTTGCTTATTTTAGAAATCCTGTAAAAACAAAACAAACAAACAAACCACAAAACCCCCCAGCCTAAACAAACCCCAAACCCCACAACAAATGGATATTTCAAGAGAGATCAATTTAGAGGAGATGTCTACATTCCCTCTTAGCCTGCTCTTGCAGAGGCTGTGCGAGCAAACACATGCTGAGCATGCTGGAAGATCCTGGAGTTTCTAACGTTGAAAACACAGGAAGAGATGATACTCCAAAGAAACTCAAAGGAAAAAAGTCTTACAGGTACCTTTGAGACTCTCACTCTGTGAAATACAACATTTAAGGAAGCACACAACCATTGGAAAAAGAGTATTTTGCAGTTTAAGTAGAAACTGTTCAATGCCGTGAAAGAAGTCCTATGATCATTGCAGTCAATAATGGTTTGCAGCTTCACAGAACGGTTGTCTCCTTAATCCTGTACTAGGAAGCTGATTTTCAGGGCTAGGACCACACAGAAATGTGCTCTGTGACTGACAAACTGTCTACAGGCAAGCCAGAGACTCTTCTTCAAAAATCTGGATTCCTAAACTAAATAATCAGAGCTGTCTGCCTGTAGAAATGGTTTGCTTTCCTGAAGGGCTGACCAGTCAGAAGTTCCTGCTGATGTTTTAAAAACCCAGGCCTTCTTCCTTAAGCAACCTTGACGCAAAATTAGAAAGCTAACTTTAGACACCAGGCTTGGCAAATGTTGGTGGCCTGTAAATGTGATTACAGGTCAGACAGTGCAATTAAAGTTCCCAGGAAGTAATCAGTATTTAATCTCTCTCTCTCCCACTCTCTCGATATACTCACACACCCATATATCCCTGACTTCCACCCCCAGCCCTGGGACCACGAAACCCATCTGTCTTCCCTTAACTCTGGCCCATTCTTTCTGAATGAAGTGACCTACCTAAGCACACTTCCTGCTGATGTACTTGCCTTGAAATTGGAAAATAAATGGTATGTGATGCTATTGTGCCCATCCTTAGTTACCTCACTGAGAAGTTCCCCACCCATCTTGGCACTGTCTTTTTGAGACGGAAGCACAAAATTGTGACCACATAGTGTAAAGGTGGTGCCCCAACAAAGCCACAAGGACTCTAAATTTAAGCCTGCCATAAAAGCTTTGAAAATGATGACACACAAAGAAGGAGAAACTATGGGGAATGAAACACCTTAATTTTGAAAAACCACAATGATCCACCCAGCACTTTTAGAGCTTTCAGCTCTGAGGCATGAATTAACCACAGGCAGAGTTTTTAACCTACCAAACACAGGCACTCATTCTTCGCAACTTTGCAGCTGCTTAAAATGGGATGGATGTGTCTTACAGACTTAAAAAGACAACTCTCGACATGTCTATGTCTGTTTAAAAAAACCAACAACACACACTCACAGTCCAGTAGGCTGGGATTCCCAGAGATGAACTGGTGACCCCTCATTTTGGAATGGAAAATTCAGGATACTGTACTTGTACCTGGCTTTAAGAGTCCAGGGCATCCTCATTCTGCAAAAAAAGTGCTCTGCACTACTTCATCTTGAGCTTGGGTTACTCCCAAAAAGGCATCTGAAGTAAGCAGTGTGAAAATTTTGGTCCGGAATTTGTGATTTCAAAACTCTTGTGGGCTGGCCATGTTCCATCCACATAAAGGTGCTGACATTGTATTTAACCGTGACCATAATTAAATCTATTTATTGCATCATTCAGTATTAATTTGTATTAATTAGTTAATTACTGTTATTAATTAGGTGCTTTCTGGGCTTCACTTTCATTTGAATAACACTCTTTAGTGGACATGGAATGGTGTGAGGTGTCTTCTCCAACATGACACTATCCAGAGCCAGTGGTGAGTGGAAAACTGTTCTCTGCGTTAAGCTAAGCCCTTCCCTGAATCAGGGGAATGCTGACGAGTGTTTCCCCTGAAGGTATGTTTTGGGGGAAACCCTGAGTGCTGGTGAATGTGAATATCAAATTAAATTGAAAACAAACCCTGCCCTCTGGAACCTACTGCCCCTCAAAGCCCAATCACTGCTTTTCTTGGAGGGATGCTGTGTTTTAAGGTTTGGGTTTGTTTTTTTGGATTTTCTTTGCACGTGCTCAAAAGACAGGGTGAAATTATAGGAATACGGGGATGGAGGAAATTCGAACAGAAATAAAACATGTGACAGGGCCAAGGCACAGTTTATAGCCTTCTGCAGGTTACTGCACTTGCTCTCTCAGCCAGGATTTGCCAAGAACTCTAAGGTGTGTCTTTCCTGAAAAATTTAGTAAGAGCCTACTGCCCAGAGCTGTAAGATGGATTTAAAAAACAGAGCCTGGAATTGCCCTGAAATTTCTTGTCAACATTAAATCTGTGTCCCTCGTAACTCTGAATTCCAAATTTGAGGTGATTCCAGTAGCATTGCCAGAAGAGAAGCTTCAGACTGAGACCAAGGTTTTACTGAATCAAACATGGGAAGCTCCAGTCCGATAGTTTTACAGAGTTTTTATCTGTGTGCACTTGTATACATGCATGTGCAAGCAAGTGTTTTAAAGCAGATGATATCCAGAAACCACATTTACTAGGGGCACATGATGTTTCCCCATCAGTCACTCCGACAACAAACTCAGGACTTCCAATCCATTACAATCTCAAGACATCACCAATTCACTTAAACTACTTTAAAATGCACAGTAAAATAATGGTTTTTGTAGAAATGAGAAGTTGGATCATGCAGCAGTGGAGAAGTTTGAAGGAGTCTTGTGGTTGCAATTAGCCCACTGCACTTATGGAATCTGTCAAACTGTAGAGGAGAAAGTGAGTCCAACTCTGCCAGAGCCAGAGATACACTTCTGAAAAAATGGACAGGAACATTCTCCTTACTGGGAACTCATTGCTTGAGATAGCAAAGATGAAGGGTTATTTTGCTTCCTTTCAAATTTGGGACACTGTTGCTTCTCTAAGGAATGGTTCCCCAGGAGAGGCTGGTGACAGTGGGTGTCACAGAGAGGCAAAGCCACCATGCCTTCCATGGGACTGCAGTTTGTCTCTGCCCACTGCTCTGCCTCGAGGGCTCCCTTCCCAGGAGGAGGAAAGAAGGAGCTACAGGAGGGCAGAATGCCTGGCCTTAAAAGGAGATTTCCAGGATGGAAATGTTGCACACAGCCTGACTTTTCTGGTTGCAAAATGAAGGGGAAAATATACAAACAGGCAGGCACACTCACATAGATGTTCTGCAGGGAACCTTTACACACTCCTCTCCTCTGGAAACATATTACCACTCTTCCCCTTTCACTTACAGAAAAGTCCTCATTTTTATGACTTCAATAAAGAATTATATTCTGAGACCAAACTGCTGAGTCCTCTCTGGTAAGGGGGGGGCTAAATCTTCTCCATCATGCTGTGGATGGACTGTTTTTCCTCTGTGCACTTTCTAAATGCAGGGTGTACCATTAAGAGGCTTGTCTGCAGACAGAAGGGCAATAATCTGACTGGAGCCAGTCAGTCCATGACCTCAAGTGCACCATTTGAAAACTACACCTCAAGCCTTGCCCTCATTCTTACTCCACCCTCTGCAGAGCAAATCACACCACTCCAGTTTCATAACTCTGGGAGGCTACTCACCCACCCTGGTTATAATGCTGCCAGCAGCTTTTGGGAGAACCCAGTTAGATAGGGACAGCTTTAAGACAAAAATCTTTCTTCTGCCTTTTCTTTCAGTAATACCTTGAGTGCTCCTTGCTGTTCACATCGCCCTTTCCCAGCTTGCTAGCATGTCTGAATGAGTTTGCATGGTGTTTATAAAGAATAGCATTATGACTAACATACTTTCACAGGTCACAGAACAACTTACATCAATCCAGCTAATTAGCTCTTTTCTGTGGTATTTTTTTTGTACATGAAATATTTATTCAGTTTTCTTATCTACTGGAATTTGTGATGTGCAGACAAAGGCATACCACAAAGCAATTCGTTACGAAAACCGCAAGACACTGATCTTTATTTGTTCACAAAAACAGTCAAAATGAATTTATCCTAAGGGATAAAAGAGGCAGGGAGAGCAAACTGAAAGATGAAGATAAGGCAGTCTGAAAGAGACGGAGCAAAGCTTTGCCCAACATCTAGATCTGGCACCTCACCCTACAGACAGTCAGCTGAATTTTTCTACTTTCAGCCTCTTTTAGGCTGACTCCTGTCCAGTTCCTACCAGCTCAGAGAAGCCAGAGCCTGCCTGGTGACACAGCTCCTCCTGTCAGGTACATCTCTGTGGGGCTGGAGGGGCTTTGCTGTGTCATAGCCCCTCCAAGCTGTTGGCAGGGGGCCAGGAATCAGGGAACGTAACCCATGGCAGGCCCATGGAGCTGGCAGGTCATCCAGCTCATCCTTTGCCCAAGGCAGGTCTCCTGCAGCCCTGTCCTTCCTCGTACATGCTTTCCAAGCCTATCCTTAAAGGTCTCTACAACTCTCCAGGTAATCTAATCCAGGTCTTCATTTTTCTCTGCCTTTAGAAAGTGAAGAGTACTTTAACTGCATATTTCTTGCTCCAGTTTATCTTATCTACCATGCAAATGGAGCGTGGAACATCCCTTCCCTCCTTTTAGCTGTCTTTTATGTACTTGTGGGATCATGCTCCTCCTTCAGTCTTCCTTTTTCAGACTAAATTACCAGAGATGAGTCACTTTTCGTTGTAGGCCATTTCTCTAAAACCTTTGATCATACCCTCTATTCTCCTCTTGCTTCCTCCAGTACGACAAACTACTACACCAAGGACATCACCCGACCCCTTATCTAAAGGTTTATGAATGCTAGGAGAAATAAAAAGGAAGATTTTACTAGTCCCAGACTTTCCTCAAAATAGTTTTTTTTACCTTTCCTTGCAGACAGGACTTCTACTGCTTTTGAAAAACCTTTTGCCAGAAGGACTGATGCTGCATCCAGATCTTGCAAATAAGACTTTATTATTTTGTTCTTCCCCTGGTTTGCCATTTATCTCAGTGGAATTTCCACCTGCTTCTTCCAGGTGCTGCCAACACAGATTCATAGGAGTTCTATTAACTTTAAAAGTGCAAGTTAACGTCATTCTAAAAAGCCTCTTGTTTTCATCTTACTGCCGTCAGCCCAAAAAAAAGCAGCAGTCCTCCTTTCAGCAGCCCATTAAAACTTATTAAAATACATGCCTGAAAAAATAGGTAAATTAACTCCACAAATCTGCTGTGACAGTGTCCAGCCTGCCAATCTTTTTCTTTCTTTCTTTCTTTCTTTCTTTCTTTCTTTCTTTCTTTCTTT
>NW_024581541.1:0-26421 GCF_017639235.1 Corvus kubaryi
TTTTTTTTTTTTTTTTTTTTTTTTTTTTTTTTTTTTTTTTTAGGGGAGAAGTATGTTTAGTACCCACTGCTTGAAAATGCAATGAAAGAGAGCAGAGCAACAAGCAAATGGCTTTGCAAAATCATCTCAGAGGGTTTGGCTGTAAAGCAAGAAAATTTGAGTTCAAGAGATTGGAGTTAGCTCTGTTGATAGCAGAAAAGTGAAATTAAGAAATTCACCTTCTTTTGGAGGTCACTTTCCATACCTTTAGATTATGTTTCTGTTTTAAACATTCAGCCCAGATCTATGCTGAACCAAAGAGCCAAATGTAAGCATCCTACACCTGAAACAGTAAGAAGCCTCCACTCCTGTTTACCATACTTCAGCAGGTGAAGGAGCCTGCTCTAATCACCTAGATTAACTTTTTAAAGTTGTAAAGTACCAAATGAGCATACTTCATGATTCAATGGTTATCATTTTTACTTTCTTTGTCTTAACTGCTGAGTTGTCTGATTATATACCTTTGATTTTAAAGATTCAAAGTTATTGAAGCAATTATTTTAAAAGTTATCAACCCCTCCTGCTTTCCATCACTCAACTACATACCATGTCTCAATTTCAATTTTTCTCCTCTCTTGACATTCAAAGAGCGAATAAAATTCAAAACAAAGCTCTCTGACTTTAAATCCAGATTTGTTAAAATCATGAAAATAATCTTAACAATTATGGAAATCTACAGAGAAGGTGAAAGGCCTCATCTTAAAGTTACAAACAAGCATAAAATTCAAACCATTCTTTGCTGGTACTAAGTAACCATGTAAGAAATTAGGAAGGAATACAAATCCAACAACATTGAACACTGGATTATGCAACATATGTTAGTTATTAGCTTAAGGATATTGCTGAATATAAAACATTCAGTAGAGATTTGACATGTCCTGGCAGTTAAACTCCAGTGTTCATGTCCAAGATCCAGCATCATTATCCCGCAGCTGGCTCTATTTCTTTGCACTGTCCCATAGAATTTGGGTTTCACAGTCCCAGAGTTACTTCTGGAAAAATACTAGAGGGCTAGAAAGCAAACTGAGGTTATACCATCAAAGCTTCACCTAACAGAACACTTATTTCACAAAGCCATCTAGCTAATCAGTCCAGTCAAAAACTAAAATATTTTTTCCCTGAAAAATCACAGCTTTACAAATATTTGAAGTACAGGTGTATCATTTTACACTGCTGCATTGTATCTGGTATGATATAAAGCCCTTTCCAATTTTTAAACACATCTGATGACGAAGGTGTCCCAGGTGTATGCAGTGTGAGAGTGAAAACCAGGCCTCCTACTACTGATTTTTTAAAGTCATCAAACATCAGGACATGTGTTCCTCGGAAAAGTCCCACAAGATTCTGCTGCTGTTTAAATGTGACAAATTTTTTCCCATGTGAATTACTGTTTTATAATTTGTCTTTAAAAAAAAAAAAAAAATCAAAAGCCTGGAAGCCATTTGAGCTGTTAAAAATTAATGAACAGAGGCCTTTTAGCTCTTACTTAATGCTCAAATATCAATAGGCCCTCTGTGAAGGATTTGATTAATTTGAGCAGACTTGATGGAAGCTGCCCACACAGCCCCTTCTTACTGAGTGTAAGCGTACCTCAGTAATTGTAGGAACACCCGCTCCCTTCCACATGATGCACAAGCAATGCTTTCACTGCGATTCTCTGAGCTCTGGTGGAGAAGCACTTGCAGGCATATCCTTGTCAGGGAAGCAGGCAAGGTTCTTCTCCCCTAACCCTCAACACACACACGCCACACACTTACGTGTAAATGCTTAGGTAATAAGTCATGAATAAGGACTTGAACTGGGAACTTTATCTTTCATATTGCTCAAATAACAATGCTAGGCAAGATGTTTCAAGAATTAAATTATGTATGATAGGCTGAAAGCAATCAGGGTAGAAATGATACACTGGGAAAAAAAAAAAATCACATATACTCATATCTGTCCTCCAAACCAGGCAAATAATACACACCACTTTTAATTTAAAAAAATGGGGATCATTTCTCAGCCCCTTGTTTCCATCTCTCCCAGCAACACCCACACAGTAGTTACATATAGCAAAGCAAAAAAATTTTAGGACTGTTTCCACCTTCAAGGGGAGCAGGCAAATCAGAAGTAAAAACAAAGCACGAAAATAAATCAAATTTAATTAGAGCAGCATTCCTTCTTTCCTTCCAAGCCAAGAACTGCAGAGCTAGGTTTTAGGACCCCTTCTGTATCTGCTGGGGAAGAAGAACAGAGTAGCTGCAAGCTCCTGGGCCAGTCCACGAGTTGTGCGTGCGAAGATGTGACACTGCCACGGCATTGCCTCTCCATCCCAAGCACGGACCTGGGAGCAATGCAAGTGCAGCACTGCCAAAAGCTTCCTTCATCATGATTACTTATTCCTGCTGGGATACATTCCAACTCTGAATGTGTAAAATTGGTTGAAAAATGCCCTTTGCAAATGTATCAACTGCAGTGTAACAATTCTTGCTTGTGACACAGACGCACACTAGAGTAGCCAGCAGCTGACACTCAAGTACTTCACCCATCACCATCAGCATTCCTGCAGAGGCATACAACAAAATCTGAGTCCTAGTGTAAAAATACCAAATCCTACACATTCCCAGCTGCAGGTGAGCATGACCAGTAAGGGAGCCAACAGCATTAGCCACGTAAAAATGGATACATGGAACTTAAAAGAGTAAGTTTGTTCTACACAGAATTTCTGTCCTCTCCATGCCCAGCCGAACAACGTAATCAACTTATTTTATTCACTCACTGGAGATGCCCAGTCACAAGATGTTAGTTCTGCCAACTGGGCTCAAATACAGACTCAGGAGGACACGTCTCCAGGGCTGACATGATCTGGATCTGTCATTATGCCTCCTAATTCCCTTTGAATTTCACTCCAGCTCAGGAAGCCTGGAGCTGGCTATAAGCAGGACCTCATGCCAAACAGAAGAGGCAACATCCATGCTTTGCATGGATTGGCTCCTACATTAGGGAAGAGCTGTCCTGGAGGATATCTACAAATTTCCTACTGAAAATGAAGGTTTCTCTTTTTCTCTCTTTCTTTCTCTCTCTCTTTTTTAATTTCGTATCATTGCTAGTGATCAACAAAGAAAACAGCAACAATGAAGACTACTACACATCAGTTAGTCAAGAAGAGCACTAACAGTCAAACAAGCAGCAGCAAAATTCTGATTCCTGCAGAAAAGCTGGTCAACAACTCTAGGTATAAGTGGCCCATGTTGCAGTCTGGCTGGTCCCAGCTCAGCATATTCCATCCGCCAGAGACACTCAGAACAAAGCTTTCAGATTCCTCTGGTGGGTGCCTTACCATGCAGTTAAACAGGTTCAAGCCAGTAAAAGATATAAGTGAAAGATGCATTTGTATTAAAAATCCCCAAACCTGACCTGCCAGTGCCACCCCATAAAAACACTACCATTGGTAGCTGTGCAGTTTAAACTCAGTCTTTACCATTACCCCATTTTTTTGAGCTGGTACCTGTCCATTAACTTCAGAGTTCTGTGGTAGTACAAGACAATCATGTCCAGGGTAAAGCCTGCAAAATTATTTCAGCAAGGTCAGTGACAGTCACAACTGGAATTTAGAGCCTACTTTTTTTCCAGAGATCACTTATCTAGACTTCACAACAAATGAGAGCAAAAGAGGAATGTCATTAGTGAAGTCAGCAGAGAGTTGGCAGGGATGCAACTTTGTAGAATTAAACAAAACAAAATACTAAATAATCAGGTCAAACATCCAGTACAAAAGCTGGGTTACAGTGTACGTACTCAGTCAGCCAGCTATTAAAAGAAGTTCCTTAGATAAAAATGTGAAGTTTCCTTTCATAATTCCTGTTTTTTTATTGGCTTTTAAAATAGGTATTTCAAAAGTAGGCATACATTTGTTTGTAGCAATTCCTTTTTTGTTGTTTTCTTAAATGACCTAGGGGATCTTGGTGATGGCAACAGAATTCTCCCTAGGAAATGTAATAATTTCTGAAATAATCTGACATGACACGGTATTCCCCAGAAAACACAGAAAAGAAAGATCTACTGCCACAGTCCTGTGGTCAGTATTAACATCTGCTAGCATACAAATTCCAGATAAAAAAACACCTTTCTAATAGTTTCAGAACCCCCAGATCAAGATTTCTATAATCAGCATCAAACACTAATTGAGCAGGGAGGCCTACAAACAGTGCTATTAAAATCACTCTCCAGAATATGGAGAAAAGTAATATACAGACTAGAGATCTGAAAAAGCAGTGTAATTAAATATTATTATAAACTCCTAAGCAAAAGAGACCAAACATTACACTACCAAGAATGATATCTTGAGTATCACGAACACAGCCCAGGACAGTGCAGCAGAGCTCACTGCCTGTGACTTCCCATACCAGCAAGGATGGAGGCTGGCTGCAACCATTGGGTGTGTGAGGCTGTGGGCAAGGGGAGATGGAGCAGCATCAAAGAAAAAAAGTGCATTACATAAAGTAAGCATCTATCCTGAGAAAGGGCTATGAAAATGGATGATTCTCACACCCCTAAAAAATATTCAGAAGCAAAAAGATGCACCCGGCTTTGAAGTAATGTCCTTCTCTGTGATGTACTCAAATTCTTTGCACAAAACCTAGATCATGAACTGTTTACTATGAAAGTAACGATTTTGTAAAGGAGATAACACTATAAATAACAAAAAGCAAGAAATAGGACTTTTCATTAAATACCAGCACTCAAAACCAAGCAAATTTCAGTTGTATCTGGATTGCCAACTGTGATCAGAACATTTACAACATTCCCTCACATCACAAAGGAACTTTAGAAGAGAAAGGATTTGGTTCATCCACCTGCTTTTCCAAAGGACGATGGGTGAATGAGAAAGTGCTTTCAATCCTGGGCTCCTTCTCTCCACATCTGCCATTCCTGAGAAGAGGAAGGTCCAGGCTGGAGCAAATAGGAAACAGAGTGGCCCTAATGTGAAGACAGCCTTAATTGGTACAACAGAAAGGTAGTCAGGATGATTCATCCTTGACAGAGAAAGCATAACTTAAATTTTTTGTTAACAGCATGTCAAAACATAATGTAAGGCTTTACTAAGGTCTTGCGTTGGAACGTAAATGTGTGTAGAAGTGACAGCCACCTGAAGCAGTTGAGATACTCTGTCCATGCAAGGAAGACTGCCTGCACAGGCAGCACACCCTGAGGGATAAAAGGGAAGAAGAGACCCTGTCAGGACAAGGAAATAAAAAGAAAAATATTTTTAAATGAAACAAACTCTTTAACAGGACTTGAGTTTTGTAATTTCTGTGGTTTTATTTGAGGCAATACATTAGTGTCCCATGCAGTGACTCCACCTCATTATGCATCCCATCAATAAAATTGAAATTTGACCATGTACCCACAACATATGTATATTTATTCATAAAATATTTATAATTCTTAATTAAAAATTTATTTTTATATTATATACATTTTCTACTCTTTTCCTTCCTGTACCCCAAGGGATCATCTTGTACACCCCATTTCGGAAACCACTGGTCCAATAGAAGGAGCTTTACAAAAAAACATTTACTGAAGAGATTGCAAAAGACATCACATCTTAAGGTGAAAATGTATCTAACAAGGCACCTATTTCCTAGAGACATATCAGTTTTTCCACAATTTCTGCACAGAAACACTGATCCCACAAAGATTTTCCCAGGACATACCCATAGGCAAAGCCAATGTTCTCCAGATCACCAAAACGAGAGAACATTCATGTATCTCCTCTTCAATACTGTCTGAACAGCTGGAAAACAGAGTTCCTGTAAGGCCCTATACCCAGGCTCCCAAAGCACAGGTTTCTGGGGTTTGACTCCCTGCAATGCTACACTCAAAATGAAATACTGGACCAGAATTTTTCCTGCTAAGGGACAGCACCCACAAGCCAGCCACTTCTATTTAGGGGAAAAAACCCCACAACAACCAACAAAAAAACTAACAAAAAATCCCCACTGACAAAAAACCCCACAACATGTATGCAGAGACCATGTTTGAAGTGCTGTATCATTGTATTCATGTTTTTCCAAAAAACCAAAATCCTCACTTAGCTCCTTTTTCTCTGGGTTTACAGATGATGATTCTGTTTTAAAACTGTATGTTCCTTTCACACTGGATTTCGCTAGCTACAGCTGTACTACACAGTCTCTCACTGAACCATATAATTAAGTTATATTTTCAGCTGACTACATAAATTGATCTTCAGATGCAGTAACTGCATGTGCAGACTGACATTCTGGACATGCACAGCTAGTCTTGGCTGTACCCTGCTTCCACTGAAACAAATGGCAAAGCTTCCTTTAACTCCACAACTGAAAAACTCTTTTTGTAGAGAAAAGCACAGAAACCCTAGTCAAAAAAAAAACCTACCAGAACTAATTAAATACCTTCAGGAAACATCTCCTTTCAGCTGGTGCAGCACCTGAAAGGTACTGCTGAGGAAGCCTTAAGAGACAAACCAGCAGTGAAAGCTGCTGGTGAACAGCAACTGATGATCCTGGGACAATTCCCTGACTGTTGCAGAGAGCTGTGTCTACATGGTTAAAGCAAAGGGAAGTCATGAGCCCTGCAATGCATTAGACAGACCCAAGAACGAGGTTCACCCAAGATTTCGATGTCTTTAGCAGTGTTTACAACTTATTTTCATAATTATTTTGCTTCATGACACTAAAAGGCTGTTTTAGTTCTTTGTTTCATACTATTTACGCTAACAACAATTTGAAGAAATTAACAAGAAATTAACAACATTTTGAAGACATAAGGATGCCTCCTAAATTCTTCAGTTGGAGAACAGACAAATAACCCTTTTAGACAAATTGAACTCTCAGATAAGGATTCAGTCTCAACTATAAGAATGTTCAAGTTTAAGCAGAACGTTTTTCTTTTAAATAGTTATTACAGATATTTGCAAGTCATGTAATCTAATAGAAGCCTCTCCATAATAAGCAGTCCTGACTCATGAATTTACTTCCTGTGGCATACTGTAAGTCTAGTCCTGCTTTCACAGACCAGGTACATTTTTGAGTTCTAGGAACAGCCAGAAAAGTGTTCAGGTCACTTCACTGAAATATTTATCAAACTTACACAAAAAACAATTAAGTCATATCTTGATGAATGTTTCTCTGTGGCATGTATTTTTCTTAAAAAGAATTTGAAAATATTATTCCCAGTATCTTGAATGAGTAAAGACATCTTTTTAAAATAATTTCTAAACCAGGCTGAGATCAAGTGGCTGTACACACTACATGAATCTGAAGATCCTGTCCCAGGTCTCTGCAATATCAAAATGATAAATCCTAATGGGTTCTGGACTTCTAAGGTATGAAAGATACATTTCACCCCCACTTCATGAGAGACCAGAATAGACTTTTGAGTCTATTAACCAATTTGCCAGCACTACCCCAGTCATCTAGGAATGGTATTATAGCAGTTGTTCCGAGCTCAAAGCTTTCAGGGTTTCTTGGGATCTCAAGGCAAGAACGAGGCATCACGAGGAGGATATGGCCTTTCTAAACTAAACCCAGAAAAAGGCAAGTCTCAAAGCACGGCAGGATCGGCAGCTCTTGTAGTGATGTTCTTTAACAGCCTTGAAGAGACTTGGAGAACTGCACCAGAGCATTGCCTGAGAGCACCAAACACCATGGCCCAAACCCCTCAGTCAGTCCAAACAACTGTGGCATTTGGCTTGAAGCCCATGCCAAGGCACCACTCAGCAGCACAAACTGCCTACAGCAAGAGCCTTGTGCCTGCAAGTCACCGGGCTGCCTTCCTGTTTGGGTGCATCACCTTAAAGTTATTTTAATGCATACCACATGGCCACTCATTCTTTCCCTGTTCTGCATCCACTTGCTTCCTCTTCTCTCCTGTGTTTAATGACAGCAACTCCAGTCTCCTCCTCCATCCAGCCTGCCTCACAGGCTTGCAACAGCATTAACAGAACACAGTTTTTAGCACTTCATCTCAGCTCATTTCTAATTTTGCTCCTATAGCTCTGCATTGTACTGTTCCTCTGTGTCTTTCTGCTTTTGCTATCTCATCACATGTCTGTTGCCAGGCAAAGTGCTTAACTTGTGCATTGCAGTTTGAGGGACAAGCCCTCCACCCTTAAAAGTGAGGTGGGATAAACAGATGCAACTTCTTTGCAGCAAAACATCTCCTTTCAGCTGGTGCAGCACCTGAAAGGTACTGCTGAGGAAGCCTTAAGAGACAAACCAGTTCATTTGCCTTTAAAAATGACAGGTTGCAACAGCTCTGGAAGAGTTTTCCTGCACGAACTGAACCAAACCAGAGATTAGCAAATCAATCCAGCAATCACCAGCTATCAACCCAGCTTGTGGATGACCCCCACATAACAGCTGCTTGCCACACTTGCACCCATTTGTCAGCAGCCACAGCGTTAGTCTTACCCACGCGCCTTTCCTGGTCGCTGGTGCCAACAGTTTTTTCCTCTCATCAGTTCTTCAATTGAGCATAAGCAGGGCACAACTCTTGGGCTGGGCAGGGCCTTCTACCTTCTCCAATCCCCAGGATAAACACTGATATCAGGGTAGCACTCATTCCAGTGTTAAGGACAAAGCAGTGAGAGGGAAAACATCTGTACACAACACATGCAGTTACTGAGATGGTTTCCAGCCACCGATGACCACAAGTCAAGTCCTCAGCCACCAATGTCACTCCACCCTCCTAAACACCTCCCAGCACCACTTTCCTTACACTGTCCTTTTCAAGTCAGTTGTGGCTCTTTTGGTCACAACTCAAGAGATTCTTCCAATCACTTTTACTAAAACAAGAGATCCAATGACAAAACAAAAAAAGGGGTGGCTTTTGAGTTTTTAAAGACAATTGTGATTAGTCCTCCAGCACTGCAACACACCCCATGTTCACACACCAAATGTAACACTGTGCTACCACACTATGCCCAGCCAACCAGTTTCAAGTCCACACTGGAAGATTCAGCACCCCAAGAACAGGGAAGGTCCCTAAAGAACATGAGCTGCCTCACATGAGCCACACCAGTGAGAGCAGACAGAACACCACTTAGGGAACAATCAACATTACACTCCTGTATAGCTTTGGGACTTTAACATGAGGTCACATACATCCTCCAAACTCATGATTAAACACTACATAATAGCAATACATTAGGAAGAAAAATAAAACCAACAAAAACCCCCCACTGAGGTTTAATGTACAGTGCCTGGAACAGATGGTACCACATGTGCAAAATATTCCTTTTTTCTAAGCTGATTTTCCAGGTAATTCAGGTATAAAATAATTATTTCCCAGGTTTCCATCTTAGTAAAATTTTTACTTGCACAGGTCAAAGTGATAAATACATATCTGGAGAATTATTTTCTCCTATTTGAAAGTCAAACCACCTTTGTACGAGACTAATGATATGCACATAGAAGAGACTTATTTCTTCAGAACCTCTAGCTCCAAGTCATATGTATTTCCAAAGACTCACATTTTCAAACAATTAAATCCAAAGAGAAGCCACTTAACTGACTTCAGCAGATGTAGAATTAAACCCTAAGGTAATAATTCATATGAACAATCAATTTTTCACACGGACTGCAAGCTGAGATACCTCAATAGTTTACCACAAAAAAAAGGCTAGTCCTGCAACCCCCATAAAGTCACATCCCAGCTCTTTTGTGTGGAGGCAAAGAATAGCGAGACAGCATAGAAAAGTACAGCAATATCTGTGTCTTAGATTGTATACACCAACTTAACTATACTGGTGTAACCAAATTTTTAAAAGGCAAGGTTAGACTTGTAGCTTTTCTGGAATTTAGTGGTCCCATGAATGTCAAATCCTCCTGACAAAGATCAGATTTCAATATCCCTGATGTCCAGACTTCAAAGGAAGTTTGGCAGAATTAAACTTTCAGATCCTTGCTACTACGTTGTATTAGATGATGGATGTCATCACCTCTGGTTAATTTTGATAAAAGGACTAGCACATACAGTATGGATTTTATTGTATATTTTGTCAGGTTATTTTTAAAATCTAACAGTTCTGAGTGCTCCATGGAACATTTGCTTTTGAAACCAACTGAAACATCAGTGTTGTAATTCTTCTACATGCTCCACAAGAAATGAGTACTACAACTAAAAAGAAAAAACACTCTTAGCAAAATTGTTTAGGCTTCTAGTTAGCTGATGCCTGAGCTCAGAAGTAAATGGTCCAAATTGCATTCTGGAACATAAAGTACTTTAACAGAAATAATTACAAAAAATAATCACTAACTTTTTATTTCTGTGCATTACAGGGTTTTTTGGCTTTTCTTGCACTTTTATAACTTCATTTCTAATTTTTTACCCTGAAGAGGAGGGAGACAGCAATCTCTGCATTTCCTTAACACCATAAACTAGGACCCAAACTGAGCTCTCTTCCCCCCTTATGTTATGGCATGTAAAGCATCTTTTCACTTAAAACCACTAGTCCTATAATCAATATTTCTAAATGCCCAGTCTAAGAAGTTATAAAAAGATTTCCGTTAAGAATTGATTATACTTCAACACAATGCTAAAAAAATCCCACTTATTTCTGGTAAGTTTTATTTTTGCTCTGCAGTACCAACTGGCCCTTGCTTTAGCACATTAATAATTAGGAACCAGGCCACTGATGCCCTCATGAAGGTCAATAGAGAGCTTCATTGTCTCCTCTTCATTTCAGAAGACTGGAATGATAGCAGCAGAGATGATGAAACTCGGTTTCTCTCATCCTTGTGCCCCTTGAAGCACCACAACACCATGCTTGTCTCTGTCCCTGATATCACCATAGTTCCTGTGTTCTCCCCTTTTCTTATTATTTCCAGCTGCTCCTGCACATCCTTCCTTTCAGGAGAAGAGTCAGCTTGTGTAATGCCCAATCCCCAGCTAAGAATCTGCTAACCCACTGGCCAATACACCCACTCTGACTGACAACCAGGCCTGGCCAAAGAGAACAGATAAATCAAGATATTTTCAAGAAGTCTGAAAGTATTCACCTTGGAGCCTTACTCCTTGGATAAGTTTGGCTTGGAAATTTTCCTCTGCAAACTTCAAGCTATGGATCTACCCCTGAGAGATGTGATAAACAAGTGTGCATCTGTCCTTCAATTTTGACTTACTTTGTCCACAGAGTTATGTGGGGGTTTCTGTTTGTTCTGTAAAATCAGTTTTCCTTTAATACATATTTTGAATCAGGCAAAGGATAATACACTGATTTTTTTACCCCAATTATGGTATTTCCAACTCCAGTAATCTAGAATAAGATAATGAAAAGAAAGAGACTCGTAATGAAAATACTACTTTTTACAATTACAGCACAAAGGTAAGATAAGACCAAGCAGAACAGGCAAGTTAAAATGCCAACCCTGCCTTGAACCAGCTATCCTGAAAGATTTCTGCACATGTGAGGTCTTAAAGAGTTGATTCACATGGCCTGTCATATATTGTTGGAAGCTTGTTCTAAAACATATACCCATATAAAAATATTTACAAACACAGATATATTTTATATATCTATAAATATATTCTAATACTTACATTTATATTTAGAGAGAAGGAGACAGACACACAGAAATCCCTACACTGTTTCTGACAAGGAGTCGTTACTTTCTGTATACGTGAAATTTAGCAGGCTTCTCTTTTCATTGCTTGTGTTATGAAATGGCATGTAAACATTAAACTCAAATAAGGAACAATAAATTCTATTAATACAGTCACCTCACAATTAAGTATTTATGTAGATACTGCAGAAAGCTCATAGATATTTTATAACT
Organism: Corvus kubaryi; assembly: GCF_017639235.1. Classification (NCBI taxonomy): domain Eukaryota; kingdom Metazoa; phylum Chordata; class Aves; order Passeriformes; family Corvidae; genus Corvus; species Corvus kubaryi. Next base: position 11,841 of record NW_024581541.1, read on the forward strand.
CCTTGGAGGCTGAATAAAATTAAATCAAAGGGAAAAGGAAATGTGGTGACGTAAATGCTCGCCTTTAATTAAACAGAATTAATCAAAATAAAAGTAAGTCATCTTCTAGTAGTCAAAGCAGCACTAGGGTAAATATGACGATATAGTAAATAGCCCAGCAGAAATACAAATGCTCCAAGTACAGGCACCCCCTAAAGAAAATGAGGTTTTTCCAAGACTGTAAACTGCCAAAGATGGGCTTTCGCAGAATCCTTTTTGGGTATTTTATAGAGCAGCTGTGAAAAACTATCTTCAAGATCCACTTTTAAATTTCAGCCTTGTTAGTTTGAAGCCGTGGGCTGCTGCTCCTCGGAAGTGAGAAGGCTGTCCCTTTGCAAGGGGCAGCACTGCAAACATCACTGTCACCACATCACTCCCCGCTGCTCCCCGGGCTGTCCTACCACCGGCTTTTGCAGCTCCGTCACCAGGTACGAGCACTGCCTAGCACACCTATTTTGTATGCACACACGTGGCATCTGGGAGTTCAGCCACTGCTCAGCTAATTGGCTACCTGCTTAATTACAACCCCAGCCAAGATAATGTTTTCTAAATGGGTGAAAGTGCAGAGCATCTCCACAGCTACTAATAAGGCTGTCACAGTCTGATTAGGTGGTGTAAGCACCATCAAGTAGTTAAACGTGGAAGACTGCAGGCAAGTGCTATAACCAATATAGCCAACAGCTATGACAGTACAAGTATTCTAAAATGTATACTTATACGTTCTGGAGCCAGAAAAGTTAATTATCTGCTCAGACCTCTGAGGTACCACAGATCCTGATGTGTGACTGAAATATCTCAATATCAACAGCACTCATTTGTGTTTCTAGAAGTATTTGGTGTCTCTGGAGTGTTCACATGAAAGTTAGGAGCACAAGACAGGAGCTTCACTCATTTCCCTGATGGAGCACTGAATTACCCACCATGCCATGGAAGATTTGTGCTTCATTTTTTATTTGAATTAACCAGGCCTCAGTTATTTTTCTGCTTTTCTTCACTAGATACAAGAGTTCCTTTTTTCCATGAATATTTTCATAAATCTAATCAGTTCATTTCTCAACCTTTTCTTTTTTCAACCAGGTAGGTTACATCCAAGTCTCCTGCTCTAAAGTGCTTTTTTAGTCTAACTTCCACAGCCCCCTTCCTCACCCTGCAGCTTTTCTAACATTCTTTAAAGAATACTGACACCAAAACATCACCCAGTGCCCATGCAATGTGATATGCAGAGGTAAAATCTTATTCATCCTGCAGTTCTGGGGCATGTTAGAGATACATCAGAGAGATATGGCCAGATTACCTGGAAAGCACAGTGTGTCTTTTCATAGACAGCTTAAAAGCAAGGCTCAAGCTATCAAAACCCCAAAGGCTTCAGCTCTGCCCACTTATGCCAAGGAGTGATTAACTGCTAAAACCTTCTGCATTCTCTCTTCTGCTCTCTCCTCTTTCAAAGCACACCCGCTTGTTAACCTCATGCTTTGAGAGAGTGGAAAGTCTCCACTGGAAGTGACTTGCCTTGTCCTGCATCTACTCCCATTGGGTGTGTCCCTGTAGCTTTCCCATCTCATGCCAAAAAGTGTGATAGCCACCTCAAATTTTGTCAAGGTGACTTCAAAATACAGTACTAAGTTGTAAGCACTGTGTCTGTACTCTGCAGCACGGAAATTTCAAAACTGGAGACAAACCCGGTAAATCAAGTCTGTGTTATTTTTAAAGACTTCCCGTGCTAGCTGCAGTCTCTGCAGATTTATAAAACCATTTGGCAGCATGCTACACACCAGTAATTACCAGAGCAGGAAACGCTCAATAATACAGAAATACTTCATTGTCATTACAGATACACAGTATGATGTGAAGATAGAGAGATTTCTTTTAACCCTTTCCTTTACGTACCAAACAGAGAAACAAGAAGCCTATACCCCAAACAAAAGAACTGCATGAAACTCTCCCCACTGCACTCCCCGCTGCTAAAAAATGCCACCAGGCTATCAGGGAGCCTCCAAAGCACCCTTTGGGGGCAGCTATCAGACTTGTCCAAGCTTTCAGTCCTGGAATAATGGGCAATTATGCAAAACAGATACCTTGCCAATGTGGACCAAAGAGATAAAAGGGCCAAATTCGGCCCTGTAACAAAGCAGCAGCAACGCTCTTGGCCTTCAAACACTACAAGGGTTTATATTTAGTTTTTAAACAAAGCATTAGATACATTGCAACCTTCATATAAAATGATCACTCAACCACTCAATTATCACATCCACTCAGTTATCACAACCACTTAAGGGAATTCTGTAGTTTATACAGCATTTTTAATTACTCAGAACAAAAAAGGCCCAATTTTGATCTAAGAAGTGACAGTTTGAGAAAATCTCCTAAGAAACAAGACTTCTCAAGCACTGAATCTTTATCAAGGTTTTCCCATCTGCAAGAACAGTGAAGAAGTGAAAATACGTAATAAGGAATTTTATCAGGCCGAAACCACGGAGGCTGTGGAAGATGATATACTGTTTGTAGCAAGAAAACCGTAATGTGTCTCTATTTAGCACATTCATGTGTGCCTATTTGCTCTAGATGCATGTATAATCAGCCCTAGTATAAATTAGAAATCATATGAAGGATTAAACATCAATTGCCTGTCCTCCTACACTTCCCATCCCTCTGCCAGATCCTGATTAAAACAGAAGGCACAGTAGCAATGGTTGGAAACAGACTCTGAAATTGAAATAAGAGAGGAAAATAGCCATTTTCTTTTTGTAGCAGAACCTATAAAAGCCACATTAGTATTTGACTGTCAACAAATACCACCATATTCTGAAATTAGGAAATCTTGATGGTTTTAATAGGATCTAAAAGGTGCAGAAAAATGAGGATTATTAAAACTTTAAGATGTGACAATTACATTTGAGGATGGAAGTCAGTGTTATGCAAATAATTGTTTTAATATTTTTCAGGCATCCCACATATTATAACTATTTCTCAGTGACTAAGAGGGTTTCACACAATCTTTAAGTGTAATCTTTTGCTAGCTTCACCATCTGGGAGTTCACAGACAGCAATTAATCTTACTGGCTTTTTTCCAAGAGACTTACTGTAAGTCTGTGGCATGTCTTTCTTTTAAAAATCAAATTTGGGGGTTATTTTGTTTTTGCATGTGGCTTAAAATAGCCCACTATCAAAATAATATTAGGGAGATCAGGTCTCCAGAGAGCAACAGCATCTTTTATGAGAATAGCTGACAGAGCTCAAACTTTGCCTGATACTTGCCCTGAAGTATGCAGAAACTTCTTCAGAAATGAACAAATGGAGAAAACTTCTAACTACATGCAGATAAATCATAAAGAAACAAACTGCTGATAGAACATAGGGCACCTCATCAGACAAGATGAGCACTAGTTGGTGAGATGATGCAAGAAAGGGCAGACTAGGAATGAAGGGGGGCAAAGAAGGAGAGCAGAGGACAAGTCAGGCCATAAAGCCCTTACACATATCTAGGGATATCCCTACCATTATGCATATGTATAGCTTTTTCCATTATGCATATTCAGGAGAGTTACAGTACATTTGATTTCTCAGGCCCATTTTAAAAAAGATTTTTCTTTGTTTTGTTCTGGATTTTTGGGGGGTTTGTTTTAAAATATCTCAGAAAAATCATGGCCAGGAAGATGATGGGAAAATATGAAAGACAAAAATAGTGTTCCAATCCTTCACCAACTGTCTGGAGCAAAGTGTCTGGGTGTAGAGTCACCCACACAATTCCTACTGTTCTGGACAGAGTCTACTGTATTCAAAGCATATGTAAATTTCAAAGTTCCTACAGCTCTGCCCACCAAAGCATTTACTAGAAACAGTGTTGTCCCTGCACAAGGCAGGGGCTTGAAACTGGATGATATTTAAGGTCTCTTCCAACACAAACCATTCCATGATTCTCTGGTTCTATTCCGGCATAGCTCAGTTTCAGATTTCTTTTTTGTTTTGTTTGGTTGTTGTTGGGGGGAGAGGGGGGAGGTGGGTGTTACTTTTCTTTTCTTGGTTTTGGTTTTGTTTTAGTGCATTGCGAGTTTGTTCCTCCCAAAGATTTTGGTAAGACTGATGGTTATTCTGAAGGCTCAAGAAGTAAGGGTAGAAGAGGAATGTGAGTTAAGGTAAGTGCAACACGAGTTGCATATAACACTGCCACTGTTTCAGATGCCTGTTAGTGTTGGGGATCAGGGTTTCTCGATCTGTGGTCAAACCTCAGCAGTTTGACAAGGTCTAAGAAATCAAAGCATGACAACAAGTAGAATTCTTGTCCCCCAACACTCCACAGGTCAAATGGACAGCACAGCCACACAGGACATCACAGTCTACAAGCTAGTTGAGGAAAATACTGGCTCTCTTTAGACAGAACTCTTCTGTTTCATGTCGATTTGCCACACAATTAAAAGGAATAATGATCAACATAATTCACAAAATATATCTGTCACGCTGCAAGATTAGACCAGCTGAAAAATAGAGCAACATGGCTTTTTTATCTCAAACTGTACTCAAGTCAAGTGGCAGCACTCCCAGATATAATTGTAAGTTTTCCATTTTATTCAGCTGTTACAAACAAACAGCAGGGAACTTCACAGGAGCAATTTCATGGGAAGGGCCAAAGGAAAGTAATAAGATGAAGAAAACAAAACACTTTAAAGAACACAACTACCTCCCAGTATGGCAGCCTGCTGGGCACACTGAATACGGAAAGGCTTTGCTTCAGAGAAAGGTCATGGGTTTCTTTTCTCTAAAAACCTGTCTAAAATGGCTTTTTTCAAAACATCATCTAATAGGTCATTACCAACACATACAGATGAAATTTGTACTCTCAGCTGTGGTTCACGTTCCTCAGCTGCTCACACCAGCTGAGGCAGCTGCTCACACAGGAAGCCCCTATTTGCAACAAGGCAACACTATTAACAGTCCTAGACTTCAATAAATGGTCAGATTCTTGTGTTCAGATTTCTAGACCAAATTCCTATTCACAGCTGGTTAAGTGGAAACATTTCCTTAACTACGTTGTCAGACTACTCTGCCATTCAATGGACATATTTCACTCTTTTGTAATAGGAACTGCATGCATGAAATATGGAGGACAAGAGGGATAGAAATCAACTTTGCGGTCACACCACCCCCTTCACCTCTTTCTTCAGAAGGAGATCTGCAGACCTGCTACACAGCACACGGAGAGACTGTGACAAGTCAATGCTTCCTATAGCGAGTCCTTCCTATCAGCTGCTGACCACCACAGACAGATCTAGTCCCACTCCATAGCCATGCTACCACTGGCTTCCTTGTCCACAAAAAGCAACATAACCATTGCAAAATGAAAGCTTTTATAGCTCTGCATCTCTGGGCAGCAGAGCATAAGGTGAACAGACACAGGCAACAGGGAGGACCTTTCCTACTACCCACCCAAAGTTGATCAAGGGTATACACAGCTTACACAGCTACCTGGAAGTATATTATTTCTAACACTTCAAATTATTATTCAGATTTCATGTTGTTTCCTATAACAACAAGTTGTAACTCTTTCACCTTCATTTTTGAGCCTCCAATCACACTTCCTCCCATAGCCCCACAATAGCTAAATTTGCACAGCTTACCAGGTTTACTTTGCTGACGAATACTGGATGAGTGCTTATCTGCAGATATGCATAATGAGTTTTTCACTGTTTCAGATACAGGAGAATAATAGCTTAGGAAGATGTTCTAGCAGGAGCATTCCCAAACAAGCTTACTTTGTGCTTCATATACGAAAACCCTCATCTCTTTCTAAAAATTCCAAACATGCTTTTGACTTTGGTTAAGATAAGATCTCCAGCAAAATGCTACAATAGCTCCACATTTGACTTAGGTCCCACTGCGCTGCGGCATGCTACTGCGAGCGCCAAGTGCTTTTGTACTGCAAGTGCCTTTCTCTGCATAGAAAACAAACCCACCTGTTCTAATTCCTTGAGAGTATGACTACTTCCCTGTCAATACTTTAGTTCCTCCAGGTCTTGTTAAAGGCCTCACATGGGAAAGAGTTTACAGATTTCATTCTTATTTTCAAAGTCAACACCACCTTGCTGTTCGCCCAGACTGAGCTATTTGTTCAATGATTCTTTATGACTAATCCATTCACTAGTCACAGATCTTTCATGCCTTCTAACCTGCCTGCAATGATGTTGGCTTTTACTGTAGTAGGATGTTTACTGTAGTAGGATGTTCACTTGACTTTGTGAAGTCTTTTTCAAACAGTAATTTTGCAACGCTGGGGAAAGCTGTATAAGAGCCCCACAAGACTGTGATGCTTCTGAGGAGCTGTGGCTCTCAACAGGAGAAGAGGAAAAAAAAATAGGTATCTGGACAAATTTCTTCTGCCTTTTTGCTTGTGAAACATGAGTTAAAATATTACACAAGAACTGAAGGACAAAGAATAAGATGTTACATGATGGCAATACCCAGCAGTAATTATTTTTCTTCTTGGTGAAGCAGTCTTCCTCAATTATTTTCTGGGGAAAAACTCTTACTCTGGCATATCATAAAATAAGCACATTCATCTTTGAACAAAAAAATTTGCCTTCTGCAATGTTTAAATATACGCTCCTAAAATGAAAACGCTACCCACCATTAAAAGAGGTTTTTTCTTTTTTAAAGGAATTTCTCTCCATGCAGAAAAACTACACACCACTTTTTGGTAGTTTGTGCTGCCACTTCCGTTTTCTATTGCAGTATCCTGCAATAGAAAGGAGGGGCCTTCTCCTACCTTTTGGTATTTCCTCTGTGTACTGGGATAGAGTTAGATTTCTTCCTACTAGCTTTTGTGGGGCTCTGTTTTGGATCTGTGCTGGAAACAGGGTCAGAAATACAGAGATGCTTTCATTATTGCAGAGTAGGCCTTACAAAGCATCAAAGGAACCTTTTTGCTTTCTCACCCCATTCCACAAGTGAATGGGCTGGGGGTGCACAAGGAATTGGAAAGGAGGAAAACCAGGACAGCTGACTCCAACTGACCAAAGGGATATTCCATACCATATGGGATCATGCTGGCAATAAAAATTGGGTGTAAGAAGAAGGAAGGGGAGGGGGGTTTGCACTGCTTTCTGCTGCACAGGTGGAAGTGGGAGAAATAACAGGTTAATTCAGGAATTAACCCAACCATGGCAGCAAAATCCCCTTAATGCCCAGTAGACACCTGTCATGCAGCAAACATGAAAACTACTCTCTTTCAAAGAAAAAAGGGGAGTGGGGGAAGATTTTAGGTTTTCAAGATACCTGTCTTTAAATACCTTTAAATCCACAGTCTCATGGCTTCCTGAAACAGGAGACTCTGACCTACATCTGTAACAGACTTCTTTGGTATGTTCTCTTGCAAAGAATTCTGCCTATATACTCTAAAGTTACACAGGGAAGCATTATCTCTATTGCTGTTTACAGCCCTTCATTTTTTGTCATAGGGGCTTCTATTCCCGTCAAACCTTTCCGCCAGTATAAAAATATTTACCCTGCCTTCAGTGTGCTCTCTCCTGCCTTTTTACACTTCATTTTTGTTGCCCTCTTTCAACTCCTCTGTTTCCTACTAGTTTTTTTTCCATAGTCATTACTCCTCTTTAGCGCTGCCCATAATTAAGGGTGAACACAGTCTTAACAGTGCTTTAAAAGTAGACTTTTCAGAGGCAACCCATTTTCTACTATCACATCCTACTTTGATCGTACACGTGCTCTCTGAAACGATACTAGAGGGGTAACTATATTTTCAAAACAGGTACCTGTGTAACACTACTTCAGATTATCCTTGCCAAACACCACTACATTTCTCCAAGATTAAATTCATCTACTCTTCGAGTGGTTTCATGTTCTCCAGGGAGTATGAAGCAGTTTCAAAGGGAAAAGAACAGAAATTCGCCCTTTATTTGATAGTGGGAGGAGCTTTGAGGCTTTTTTTGCTGCTGTTGTGTGAAAGGCACTCAGTTATTGATAACTAAAAGAGGTTTTCTGGCCTTAGAGAAAGCTGTGAGAGAGCACAGCAGTTAAACCACAAATACCAAACCACCAAGATTGTAAGTGCAAGAGAGGCAGTGTACCTTACACCACTTTCAAAGTGATAGTTTTTGCTTGTAAACAAGGCAGTTCCACACAACCTCTCAAAACACCAGCCTGACTAAGCCTATAAATTTATAGGATTAGTATTGCAACATTTTATTCTACAGCATCATCTCTTCCAAGCATTTGAACTATTGTAACAGGACCAACACTTAAGGCAACTCAACACAGGAGACAGAAGTAAATAATACTCCTTTTCACTGAATTTGCTCCTACCTTGCGATCGTTTAGAAACTGAACCAAGCAGCTGTGTTACTGCTTGGCCAGACACCCTTCCAGCAGTGCCTGCACACTCCCTCTCTTCCCTGGGACTCTGGGGGCAGCCACCACCAGGACCTCCCTGCCCCAGTGTCACTGCCACCACATTGGCAAGAAAGGATATGAGAGGAGGGAGAAGTTGTCAGGAAGTCAAGGAAAAGCCTCAATTCATCCAATTTCTCCAAACTGAAGTATCTCAAATTTGCTGCTTGAACAAAAAACGCAACAAGTTCAGTCCTTTGACCTCATCCTCTCCAGAGCTCTTCACTACAGAGGGTTCAGGCAGTGTTTGACTCCAAGACTAGGCACACTCATTTCCAATTTCTCCAACAGACCGGACACGAACAAGGTATTTCCCTGCCTTCTCCCTCCTTTCTCATGCAAAAAGAAAACAGGCTGAGCTGGTGAGGGCAACACTTTCTTCTCCCCATACGATGGCCACAGGGAGCATGGAACCTTTGAGCACAACTAATCTGGTCAGGTTGCATTCTGCCTTTCACACAAGGGGACGCTGCCCTGTGTCCCCACAGCAGAGTGCTGTCCATGCTCACACAGGCCACAGCGTGCTCCACTCTTGTCACAGGGGCTCCTGCCTCTGCCCCTCTCCAGGGCCCAGCAGCGTTTCTAAAGCTTCACACCAGTGCTCACACAGAAGTCCATCCTCTCATTCCCTCAGCACTAAAAAGAAAAACACGTGCCTCAAGGGGGAAAAAAGGTCTCCAGATCATTCACTTCAGGTAGAAGCCACAGCTTTTATTAGAGACAGCTCTATCCCTGGTCTGCGTTAAACCAGCCACGCCACCAGTGCCAGCAGCAGCAGCCGTCACGTATCAGCCGATAACACAATCCCAACGTAAACCTCTGGGCCTGCAAAGCCCTGAAGAGTGATCTGCAGTGTGCTAAGCTGTTCCATGCCCATGTTTATACACACACACCCCCCCCCTAAACACCTGAAAGGATTATGTTCTGTTTCCATTTACATGCTCTTAGTTTCAGATTTCTAAATTATGCTGTGCAGCAAGAACTAGAAACTTACTGCTGGCGATGAGCACTCTTGATTCCAGTGCTTTTTCAAAGACAGATGAGCCAAGTTACCAAAATAGTTCCCTCTCCCCTCTATGAAAGCACTTCACAGAACTAGCTTGTGATTTAGAATCAGACACTTTTCTAAAACCAAGCAAGAATGGAATTACAGCTAATCACATTAGCCTATAACTTTTTTCCCCTCTAAAAGCAGGATTAAAGGCAGAGATGGGGAACTTCCCACATTCCCACACACCAGCTGCATTTTTCCAGACTCAGCTTGCTGAACAGCTAATAGAATTACCATCCACAGACCTAGGATTTTCAGGGATTACTCTGCAGAGATTGCCAAAGGAACTAACTGGACTGTAATTCCTAGCTTTGCACTACCAGGAAGGGATAAAGAGACCTTAAAATGACATTGAGAAGTACCCCAGAGGGAGCCCCGGCCTGAAGAAGTTGCAATCTAGATTTTGTAACACTATGGAGACGCTGATCTTGAACTATATTGAGAAGAAAAACAAAATGAACTGAAAGCCCAGGTCTGGAGATGTGATTAATGAGAGGAGTGACAAGGTAAGGGACAAGGAATTGCCCTCCAAGAGTGATGCTGATGCACCTTTGTTTAAAGAGATCAGTGTACATTTTAATACCTTATCAATTCCTGCATTATGGTTGAGAGCATGTATGGCCAAGTTCTAATTGTCAAATGACACACGAAAATAGCTGAAAAACTATTAATTTTTCTGTTCAAACGGGAAGATGAAGAAGGGGAGAAAAATTTCTGTTTACATCCTGCAAAATGTAAGTCACTCATATCAAACCAACCATCCATACATAAAACTTTGACCTTTGTCATGACACAAGCAGCAATAATCACTGAGGATACCTTTATAATTACTATTTTCCATTTCCAAATACCAAAATCTAAAGGCATACTCCACCCCCCATGGCACCACAAATACAATGTAGGTTTCACTGTACAACTCTTAGACTTTCTAAAGGATAAACATTGCAAATTTGAGCCTAGGAAATTAGAAGTTTCCTTTTTTCCCCATTTCTTTTCAAGGATTTGATCTTTCTCAGTCAAGACACCTAAAAATAAGCTCAGCAAAGAGAAACAAAAACTAGTTCAGATAGATCTAGTTTCAATTCCAAACTTCAGCATTCATTCATGAAACAAAGATTCTTAATACAAATTCAGAAGAAAAGGCACTTTCTTCAAAATGCTGTTTTAAAAAACACAACCAGCAATTTAAAGACGCTTAAAGCACAGGCTTCTGCAAAGCATCACGTACTGCTGAACAAATAAAAAATCCAAGACCCTCACTCAGTCTGCCAAGCCACCTGCACAGACGTGGAGCCAATGGAATTAACAGTGGGAGAGATGCAAGGGGACAGAGGAAGAGGCACTAAGCTCCCTCCCGCGGCCACTGGAGCCAAGGGAGGTGCAACCCTTTGCGCCCCAGGGTAGGAGCAGAGCTGCTCAGCTGCTTCATGAGCCTGGTCAGCAAGGCACGGACAGGAGTTTAACAAAGGGGTTCTTGCCTTTGAAACTGATCATCCAATGCAGCCCTGAACCTGCTGAAGAGGACCCTGCTCTCAGTTACAATGCTTGGGCCTGAAGCAATTTAAGGAGTGCTCTTCACAACCAAAAAGAAAAGGTTGCTGCCCTTTATTAAGTTTGACAGCTTCTTGCTCTCTCCTCCCCAGACAGGCAGCAGAGATAATGAATCAAAAAGGAAAAAGGTCCACAACCAACAATAAAATAACAACTCCCCTCAAGAGAGAAGAGAAAAAAAAAATTTTTTTTAAATATTAGTGGCACTTAGTTGGAGGGGTGGGGGGAAATGTTGCCCAAATCCATCTTTCACTCAAACTGTTTCAAAACCTAACAAACCCCATGGGTTCACATGGTGACCTGCCTCAGCTGGAAAACACAGGGATCTCTGATGAACAGCAAGGTTACTTATTTTGTCTCTTTGCAAGCCTTCTGCACAAAATGGAGCACTGCTCAAGTTATAAGAGCTGGAGACATGTCCTCAGTCCCACCTGCAATGTCAAACTCCACCAAGGACCAGATTGTTAGTTATGACTGACAGGTATTTTACAGCACTACAAACATGCACTACGCATCATCTGTTTCTGAGGAGGTCTCTAACACATACCTAAAGATAGAAAAATCATACTTGGCCTGAATGAATCAATGTTGGCAGGAAAAAAAAAAAGGATCTGCTGCAGAACTTGGCTGAAGCTGGATCTTTTTTGCTCCTTGCAGGGAGTTTGGAAAGCAGAAATTATCATAACAGGACACAAAGGACAGAGAAATAAATCAGGGAAACCCAGAAGGGCTCACAGTGGGGAGCAGAGAGGAGGAAAGAACTCACCTCTTGTCTGTACCTTTACGCAACGGGGTAGATACACAGACAGGACAGCACAAAAGGCACTTAGATATGGGACCAGCGGATTAAATAAAAGAAGAAATTAACTGCAAAGACTTTGGAAACAGAGCTATGCCTATAAAGGGACAATCTCACAGACCTCTAATGCCAGTCCAAGGACACTTTGCCGCAGGATTTCTGGAGCAGTGGTATGCAGGATATCAGATGCAATCAAAGCTCAGTGTATTCCTTCCCTTATTGTAGCAGAATACCACCATGGAAAGCATAAAGGCCATGGCACAGTCTCCTAATCTCCCCCCCCCGCCCCCTTCTCCCTGAAATCACGCAAAGCTGGCTGCCTCAAATCACAGTTTCAGTGTCATTATTTTTGCTTGCAAAAGAGCCTGAACAGCATCAAAAACAATCGGTCAAGATTGATTACACCTTAGGGTAGCACTTTAAAAAGAAGAAAGAGGAAGGGGAAAAAAAAGATACTGGAAATGGTTATTCACCTTTAAGCCACAGTCACCACCAAGACCTCAGATCTGCTTTCATAAGAGGGAAAGGTACAGAGCCTACAGGGTCTGACATCATTCATTAGAGTTGAAAACAAGCTGGCATTATGACACGTGACCGCAATGGACAGACAGATCTCCCCATACCAGAGGAGGGAGAGGCTGACATGATCTTGGGGGACCAGACCCACTCAACTCCTGCTTGTCTTAGAGAAGGTTCATTTAGGTCCCCATGTAGGCCACACAAGATTTTCAGTTCTGTCAAGCCAGAGGCTCTCTGCAGACACAGCACTGCCCATATCCCTGTACCTCAAGCAGCTCTAGACTCCCTCAGCAGATTCTCTTCCCCTTAAGCCTCACTGTGTTGTATATAGATCCCAAACAATGGGCGAAGCTCTACATTTGCCACTCTACTTCGTGTCAGAAAGTTGCCTGCTGGCTACAACCCACTAAAACCTCTTCTTATCTGAGTTTCTTTCTTAAATCAGTGTGATTGCTAAGTTATGTACAGGGTCCATATTTTGGCATTCCCCAACTACGCATTGCCCACATCCCCTCCTGCACTACCCACTGCACTTGGTAATGCTGACTGCCTCAGCTTGGTGTTACATATCTCCTTCCCCCACTCAGACTTCAGCAATTAAACCATGCTGTGATCAAGGACCACAGACATCCCTTTGGCTGGCTTTACCCTAGCACTGCTTCCCCCGATGAAATACTGTGTGCAGTATTTACTTGGAGAACGTTAAACTCTTCAGACAAACACTTGCCTTACATACAGTATTGGGAGGAGGAATCACACCTGCCTCCAGCCATTTTATGAGCTTCACCTACTGAACAGCTCATGCATCATCAACCACTTAGCACCCTGCTACTTACAGCCCGAAGTACAGCTGGCAGCATCTACTAGACAGCAAGTGTGCTGCTGGATTGGGGAGATAGCAGTGGGGAAGCCAGATGGCTTCAACGGACCTGCTGGCCTGCTGGTCCATCTCCTATGTGCTGGACCCTCTGTAATTACCATGCAATAAAACTTCCATCCCACATCTGTTGGATTTGAGGGGCAGACTGGCTTGACACAAGCTGGGATTTCTCTCACCAGCCCTGCTCACTGTTTTGTGCCCCAAGCACTTGAAACGGTGACCCACTCCACCTGACCTCTGATCACAAAACCACTCTGGATAATACATGTATTGTAGCTGGCCATCCCAAACATATCCTACCAAGTATTCACCAAGTATTGTGCCTGACCCAATGGGAACCAATTCTGAGAAGTCACCTTTCTCTTTCTGTTTAACAAGAAGGAAGAAAAAAAATCATTAGACAGAGACAACAAAAGGCACAGTTAATACAAAGGTGCTGCTGTCCAATAGGACCTCTTGCATTTTAGAACTGCAAATTCTATCAGAACAGAAATCCAAGGGGTAGTGGATAAAGATCCAGGTTAGATGTGATTCAGGAGTCTCTATCTTCCTTGCAAATGCTGCTCCATCACAGATATGCTGCACCTACTGCAGCCCCATGCCACAGCAAAGTAGCTATGTCTTCCCTGCCTAAATTATCTCCCTGCACTCATTAACAGCGCTCCCCCACTCCAAGTCTTATTTGGGATTCAGCTCACGAAGCTGACTTAACCCATCCTTAAACCCACAAACCATCTTTCTTTCTCAAGCGGCACACAGATCCCATCACAGGAATGACCTGTGCTTTGCAGCACTGCTTCCTTTCAAGGTCAAATTGAGCATGTTTCATTTGATCACATTCACAGGCTCAAAGCCATTCACCCCGAGGGCCACAGCCCTGTCAGTTTACTTTATGTCGTGATGATAACTGTGCCAAGCCATTCCCACTTACACCTACCCCAAGTGATGCAGCTGCAACAGAGACAAATGAACAAAGCTGGAGTGTTTGCCAGTAACATCTGCTGACTGCCACCTATGTCAAGGCAGAAGGGTCCAAAGGAAGGCTACCTGGGAGGACACAGTCACCCTCTGGTGTCAGAAGCTAGGACCATGCTCAAGGAAGCCTTTCAGAAACATGTGAGACAGTACTAGTCTTAAGCCTCTGAGGGAGTAGCAATAGAGGGACTAGCTTAGAGGCATGAATTTCATACTTGTCTCATTAGAAATCATGCTTGTGCAACTTAGGCAGTATTAAAAATACCTGAGCATCGTTTACCTTTTTTATCCTTTTTCTATTTGTTGGGGTTTTAGTTTAGTCTGTTTTTTTTTTTTTTTCCTGTTAAAGGAATTTTCTCCCATATGCATGTTG
>NW_024581542.1:0-26420 GCF_017639235.1 Corvus kubaryi
TTTTTTTTTTTTTTTTTTTTTTTTTTTTTTTTTTTTTTTTTAGGGGAGAAGTATGTTTAGTACCCACTGCTTGAAAATGCAATGAAAGAGAGCAGAGCAACAAGCAAATGGCTTTGCAAAATCATCTCAGAGGGTTTGGCTGTAAAGCAAGAAAATTTGAGTTCAAGAGATTGGAGTTAGCTCTGTTGATAGCAGAAAAGTGAAATTAAGAAATTCACCTTCTTTTGGAGGTCACTTTCCATACCTTTAGATTATGTTTCTGTTTTAAACATTCAGCCCAGATCTATGCTGAACCAAAGAGCCAAATGTAAGCATCCTACACCTGAAACAGTAAGAAGCCTCCACTCCTGTTTACCATACTTCAGCAGGTGAAGGAGCCTGCTCTAATCACCTAGATTAACTTTTTAAAGTTGTAAAGTACCAAATGAGCATACTTCATGATTCAATGGTTATCATTTTTACTTTCTTTGTCTTAACTGCTGAGTTGTCTGATTATATACCTTTGATTTTAAAGATTCAAAGTTATTGAAGCAATTATTTTAAAAGTTATCAACCCCTCCTGCTTTCCATCACTCAACTACATACCATGTCTCAATTTCAATTTTTCTCCTCTCTTGACATTCAAAGAGCGAATAAAATTCAAAACAAAGCTCTCTGACTTTAAATCCAGATTTGTTAAAATCATGAAAATAATCTTAACAATTATGGAAATCTACAGAGAAGGTGAAAGGCCTCATCTTAAAGTTACAAACAAGCATAAAATTCAAACCATTCTTTGCTGGTACTAAGTAACCATGTAAGAAATTAGGAAGGAATACAAATCCAACAACATTGAACACTGGATTATGCAACATATGTTAGTTATTAGCTTAAGGATATTGCTGAATATAAAACATTCAGTAGAGATTTGACATGTCCTGGCAGTTAAACTCCAGTGTTCATGTCCAAGATCCAGCATCATTATCCCGCAGCTGGCTCTATTTCTTTGCACTGTCCCATAGAATTTGGGTTTCACAGTCCCAGAGTTACTTCTGGAAAAATACTAGAGGGCTAGAAAGCAAACTGAGGTTATACCATCAAAGCTTCACCTAACAGAACACTTATTTCACAAAGCCATCTAGCTAATCAGTCCAGTCAAAAACTAAAATATTTTTTCCCTGAAAAATCACAGCTTTACAAATATTTGAAGTACAGGTGTATCATTTTACACTGCTGCATTGTATCTGGTATGATATAAAGCCCTTTCCAATTTTTAAACACATCTGATGACGAAGGTGTCCCAGGTGTATGCAGTGTGAGAGTGAAAACCAGGCCTCCTACTACTGATTTTTTAAAGTCATCAAACATCAGGACATGTGTTCCTCGGAAAAGTCCCACAAGATTCTGCTGCTGTTTAAATGTGACAAATTTTTTCCCATGTGAATTACTGTTTTATAATTTGTCTTTAAAAAAAAAAAAAAAATCAAAAGCCTGGAAGCCATTTGAGCTGTTAAAAATTAATGAACAGAGGCCTTTTAGCTCTTACTTAATGCTCAAATATCAATAGGCCCTCTGTGAAGGATTTGATTAATTTGAGCAGACTTGATGGAAGCTGCCCACACAGCCCCTTCTTACTGAGTGTAAGCGTACCTCAGTAATTGTAGGAACACCCGCTCCCTTCCACATGATGCACAAGCAATGCTTTCACTGCGATTCTCTGAGCTCTGGTGGAGAAGCACTTGCAGGCATATCCTTGTCAGGGAAGCAGGCAAGGTTCTTCTCCCCTAACCCTCAACACACACACGCCACACACTTACGTGTAAATGCTTAGGTAATAAGTCATGAATAAGGACTTGAACTGGGAACTTTATCTTTCATATTGCTCAAATAACAATGCTAGGCAAGATGTTTCAAGAATTAAATTATGTATGATAGGCTGAAAGCAATCAGGGTAGAAATGATACACTGGGGAAAAAAAAAAATCACATATACTCATATCTGTCCTCCAAACCAGGCAAATAATACACACCACTTTTAATTTAAAAAAATGGGGATCATTTCTCAGCCCCTTGTTTCCATCTCTCCCAGCAACACCCACACAGTAGTTACATATAGCAAAGCAAAAAAATTTTAGGACTGTTTCCACCTTCAAGGGGAGCAGGCAAATCAGAAGTAAAAACAAAGCACGAAAATAAATCAAATTTAATTAGAGCAGCATTCCTTCTTTCCTTCCAAGCCAAGAACTGCAGAGCTAGGTTTTAGGACCCCTTCTGTATCTGCTGGGGAAGAAGAACAGAGTAGCTGCAAGCTCCTGGGCCAGTCCACGAGTTGTGCGTGCGAAGATGTGACACTGCCACGGCATTGCCTCTCCATCCCAAGCACGGACCTGGGAGCAATGCAAGTGCAGCACTGCCAAAAGCTTCCTTCATCATGATTACTTATTCCTGCTGGGATACATTCCAACTCTGAATGTGTAAAATTGGTTGAAAAATGCCCTTTGCAAATGTATCAACTGCAGTGTAACAATTCTTGCTTGTGACACAGACGCACACTAGAGTAGCCAGCAGCTGACACTCAAGTACTTCACCCATCACCATCAGCATTCCTGCAGAGGCATACAACAAAATCTGAGTCCTAGTGTAAAAATACCAAATCCTACACATTCCCAGCTGCAGGTGAGCATGACCAGTAAGGGAGCCAACAGCATTAGCCACGTAAAAATGGATACATGGAACTTAAAAGAGTAAGTTTGTTCTACACAGAATTTCTGTCCTCTCCATGCCCAGCCGAACAACGTAATCAACTTATTTTATTCACTCACTGGAGATGCCCAGTCACAAGATGTTAGTTCTGCCAACTGGGCTCAAATACAGACTCAGGAGGACACGTCTCCAGGGCTGACATGATCTGGATCTGTCATTATGCCTCCTAATTCCCTTTGAATTTCACTCCAGCTCAGGAAGCCTGGAGCTGGCTATAAGCAGGACCTCATGCCAAACAGAAGAGGCAACATCCATGCTTTGCATGGATTGGCTCCTACATTAGGGAAGAGCTGTCCTGGAGGATATCTACAAATTTCCTACTGAAAATGAAGGTTTCTCTTTTTCTCTCTTTCTTTCTCTCTCTCTTTTTTAATTTCGTATCATTGCTAGTGATCAACAAAGAAAACAGCAACAATGAAGACTACTACACATCAGTTAGTCAAGAAGAGCACTAACAGTCAAACAAGCAGCAGCAAAATTCTGATTCCTGCAGAAAAGCTGGTCAACAACTCTAGGTATAAGTGGCCCATGTTGCAGTCTGGCTGGTCCCAGCTCAGCATATTCCATCCGCCAGAGACACTCAGAACAAAGCTTTCAGATTCCTCTGGTGGGTGCCTTACCATGCAGTTAAACAGGTTCAAGCCAGTAAAAGATATAAGTGAAAGATGCATTTGTATTAAAAATCCCCAAACCTGACCTGCCAGTGCCACCCCATAAAAACACTACCATTGGTAGCTGTGCAGTTTAAACTCAGTCTTTACCATTACCCCATTTTTTTGAGCTGGTACCTGTCCATTAACTTCAGAGTTCTGTGGTAGTACAAGACAATCATGTCCAGGGTAAAGCCTGCAAAATTATTTCAGCAAGGTCAGTGACAGTCACAACTGGAATTTAGAGCCTACTTTTTTTCCAGAGATCACTTATCTAGACTTCACAACAAATGAGAGCAAAAGAGGAATGTCATTAGTGAAGTCAGCAGAGAGTTGGCAGGGATGCAACTTTGTAGAATTAAACAAAACAAAATACTAAATAATCAGGTCAAACATCCAGTACAAAAGCTGGGTTACAGTGTACGTACTCAGTCAGCCAGCTATTAAAAAAAGTTCCTTAGATAAAAATGTGAAGTTTCCTTTCATAATTCCTGTTTTTTTATTGGCTTTTAAAATAGGTATTTCAAAAGTAGGCATACATTTGTTTGTAGCAATTCCTTTTTTGTTGTTTTCTTAAATGACCTAGGGGATCTTGGTGATGGCAACAGAATTCTCCCTAGGAAATGTAATAATTTCTGAAATAATCTGACATGACACGGTATTCCCCAGAAAACACAGAAAAGAAAGATCTACTGCCACAGTCCTGTGGTCAGTATTAACATCTGCTAGCATACAAATTCCAGATAAAAAAACACCTTTCTAATAGTTTCAGAACCCCCAGATCAAGATTTCTATAATCAGCATCAAACACTAATTGAGCAGGGAGGCCTACAAACAGTGCTATTAAAATCACTCTCCAGAATATGGAGAAAAGTAATATACAGACTAGAGATCTGAAAAAGCAGTGTAATTAAATATTATTATAAACTCCTAAGCAAAAGAGACCAAACATTACACTACCAAGAATGATATCTTGAGTATCACGAACACAGCCCAGGACAGTGCAGCAGAGCTCACTGCCTGTGACTTCCCATACCAGCAAGGATGGAGGCTGGCTGCAACCATTGGGTGTGTGAGGCTGTGGGCAAGGGGAGATGGAGCAGCATCAAAGAAAAAAAGTGCATTACATAAAGTAAGCATCTATCCTGAGAAAGGGCTATGAAAATGGATGATTCTCACACCCCTAAAAAATATTCAGAAGCAAAAAGATGCACCCGGCTTTGAAGTAATGTCCTTCTCTGTGATGTACTCAAATTCTTTGCACAAAACCTAGATCATGAACTGTTTACTATGAAAGTAACGATTTTGTAAAGGAGATAACACTATAAATAACAAAAAGCAAGAAATAGGACTTTTCATTAAATACCAGCACTCAAAACCAAGCAAATTTCAGTTGTATCTGGATTGCCAACTGTGATCAGAACATTTACAACATTCCCTCACATCACAAAGGAACTTTAGAAGAGAAAGGATTTGGTTCATCCACCTGCTTTTCCAAAGGACGATGGGTGAATGAGAAAGTGCTTTCAATCCTGGGCTCCTTCTCTCCACATCTGCCATTCCTGAGAAGAGGAAGGTCCAGGCTGGAGCAAATAGGAAACAGAGTGGCCCTAATGTGAAGACAGCCTTAATTGGTACAACAGAAAGGTAGTCAGGATGATTCATCCTTGACAGAGAAAGCATAACTTAAATTTTTTGTTAACAGCATGTCAAAACATAATGTAAGGCTTTACTAAGGTCTTGCGTTGGAACGTAAATGTGTGTAGAAGTGACAGCCACCTGAAGCAGTTGAGATACTCTGTCCATGCAAGGAAGACTGCCTGCACAGGCAGCACACCCTGAGGGATAAAAGGGAAGAAGAGACCCTGTCAGGACAAGGAAATAAAAAGAAAAATATTTTTAAATGAAACAAACTCTTTAACAGGACTTGAGTTTTGTAATTTCTGTGGTTTTATTTGAGGCAATACATTAGTGTCCCATGCAGTGACTCCACCTCATTATGCATCCCATCAATAAAATTGAAATTTGACCATGTACCCACAACATATGTATATTTATTCATAAAATATTTATAATTCTTAATTAAAAATTTATTTTTATATTATATACATTTTCTACTCTTTTCCTTCCTGTACCCCAAGGGATCATCTTGTACACCCCATTTCGGAAACCACTGGTCCAATAGAAGGAGCTTTACAAAAAAACATTTACTGAAGAGATTGCAAAAGACATCACATCTTAAGGTGAAAATGTATCTAACAAGGCACCTATTTCCTAGAGACATATCAGTTTTTCCACAATTTCTGCACAGAAACACTGATCCCACAAAGATTTTCCCAGGACATACCCATAGGCAAAGCCAATGTTCTCCAGATCACCAAAACGAGAGAACATTCATGTATCTCCTCTTCAATACTGTCTGAACAGCTGGAAAACAGAGTTCCTGTAAGGCCCTATACCCAGGCTCCCAAAGCACAGGTTTCTGGGGTTTGACTCCCTGCAATGCTACACTCAAAATGAAATACTGGACCAGAATTTTTCCTGCTAAGGGACAGCACCCACAAGCCAGCCACTTCTATTTAGGGGAAAAAACCCCACAACAACCAACAAAAAAACTAACAAAAAATCCCCACTGACAAAAAACCCCACAACATGTATGCAGAGACCATGTTTGAAGTGCTGTATCATTGTATTCATGTTTTTCCAAAAAACCAAAATCCTCACTTAGCTCCTTTTTCTCTGGGTTTACAGATGATGATTCTGTTTTAAAACTGTATGTTCCTTTCACACTGGATTTCGCTAGCTACAGCTGTACTACACAGTCTCTCACTGAACCATATAATTAAGTTATATTTTCAGCTGACTACATAAATTGATCTTCAGATGCAGTAACTGCATGTGCAGACTGACATTCTGGACATGCACAGCTAGTCTTGGCTGTACCCTGCTTCCACTGAAACAAATGGCAAAGCTTCCTTTAACTCCACAACTGAAAAACTCTTTTTGTAGAGAAAAGCACAGAAACCCTAGTCAAAAAAAAAACCTACCAGAACTAATTAAATACCTTCAGGAAACATCTCCTTTCAGCTGGTGCAGCACCTGAAAGGTACTGCTGAGGAAGCCTTAAGAGACAAACCAGCAGTGAAAGCTGCTGGTGAACAGCAACTGATGATCCTGGGACAAGTCCCTGACTGTTGCAGAGAGCTGTGTCTACATGGTTAAAGCAAAGGGAAGTCATGAGCCCTGCAATGCATTAGACAGACCCAAGAACGAGGTTCACCCAAGATTTCGATGTCTTTAGCAGTGTTTACAACTTATTTTCATAATTATTTTGCTTCATGACACTAAAAGGCTGTTTTAGTTCTTTGTTTCATACTATTTACGCTAACAACAATTTGAAGAAATTAACAAGAAATTAACAACATTTTGAAGACATAAGGATGCCTCCTAAATTCTTCAGTTGGAGAACAGACAAATAACCCTTTTAGACAAATTGAACTCTCAGATAAGGATTCAGTCTCAACTATAAGAATGTTCAAGTTTAAGCAGAACGTTTTTCTTTTAAATAGTTATTACAGATATTTGCAAGTCATGTAATCTAATAGAAGCCTCTCCATAATAAGCAGTCCTGACTCATGAATTTACTTCCTGTGGCATACTGTAAGTCTAGTCCTGCTTTCACAGACCAGGTACATTTTTGAGTTCTAGGAACAGCCAGAAAAGTGTTCAGGTCACTTCACTGAAATATTTATCAAACTTACACAAAAAACAATTAAGTCATATCTTGATGAATGTTTCTCTGTGGCATGTATTTTTCTTAAAAAGAATTTGAAAATATTATTCCCAGTATCTTGAATGAGTAAAGACATCTTTTTAAAATAATTTCTAAACCAGGCTGAGATCAAGTGGCTGTACACACTACATGAATCTGAAGATCCTGTCCCAGGTCTCTGCAATATCAAAATGATAAATCCTAATGGGTTCTGGACTTCTAAGGTATGAAAGATACATTTCACCCCCACTTCATGAGAGACCAGAATAGACTTTTGAGTCTATTAACCAATTTGCCAGCACTACCCCAGTCATCTAGGAATGGTATTATAGCAGTTGTTCCGAGCTCAAAGCTTTCAGGGTTTCTTGGGATCTCAAGGCAAGAACGAGGCATCACGAGGAGGATATGGCCTTTCTAAACTAAACCCAGAAAAAGGCAAGTCTCAAAGCACGGCAGGATCGGCAGCTCTTGTAGTGATGTTCTTTAACAGCCTTGAAGAGACTTGGAGAACTGCACCAGAGCATTGCCTGAGAGCACCAAACACCATGGCCCAAACCCCTCAGTCAGTCCAAACAACTGTGGCATTTGGCTTGAAGCCCATGCCAAGGCACCACTCGGCAGCACAAACTGCCTACAGCAAGAGCCTTGTGCCTGCAAGTCACCGGGCTGCCTTCCTGTTTGGGTGCATCACCTTAAAGTTATTTTAATGCATACCACATGGCCACTCATTCTTTCCCTGTTCTGCATCCACTTGCTTCCTCTTCTCTCCTGTGTTTAATGACAGCAACTCCAGTCTCCTCCTCCATCCAGCCTGCCTCACAGGCTTGCAACAGCATTAACAGAACACAGTTTTTAGCACTTCATCTCAGCTCATTTCTAATTTTGCTCCTATAGCTCTGCATTGTACTGTTCCTCTGTGTCTTTCTGCTTTTGCTATCTCATCACATGTCTGTTGCCAGGCAAAGTGCTTAACTTGTGCATTGCAGTTTGAGGGACAAGCCCTCCACCCTTAAAAGTGAGGTGGGATAAACAGATGCAACTTCTTTGCAGCAAAACATCTCCTTTCAGCTGGTGCAGCACCTGAAAGGTACTGCTGAGGAAGCCTTAAGAGACAAACCAGTTCATTTGCCTTTAAAAATGACAGGTTGCAACAGCTCTGGAAGAGTTTTCCTGCACGAACTGAACCAAACCAGAGATTAGCAAATCAATCCAGCAATCACCAGCTATCAACCCAGCTTGTGGATGACCCCCACATAACAGCTGCTTGCCACACTTGCACCCATTTGTCAGCAGCCACAGCGTTAGTCTTACCCACGCGCCTTTCCTGGTCGCTGGTGCCAACAGTTTTTTCCTCTCATCAGTTCTTCAATTGAGCATAAGCAGGGCACAACTCTTGGGCTGGGCAGGGCCTTCTACCTTCTCCAATCCCCAGGATAAACACTGATATCAGGGTAGCACTCATTCCAGTGTTAAGGACAAAGCAGTGAGAGGGAAAACATCTGTACACAACACATGCAGTTACTGAGATGGTTTCCAGCCACCGATGACCACAAGTCAAGTCCTCAGCCACCAATGTCACCCCACCCTCCTAAACACCTCCCAGCACCACTTTCCTTACACTGTCCTTTTCAAGTCAGTTGTGGCTCTTTTGGTCACAACTCAAGAGATTCTTCCAATCACTTTTACTAAAACAAGAGATCCAATGACAAAACAAAAAAAGGGGTGGCTTTTGAGTTTTTAAAGACAATTGTGATTAGTCCTCCAGCACTGCAACACACCCCATGTTCACACACCAAATGTAACACTGTGCTACCACACTATGCCCAGCCAACCAGTTTCAAGTCCACACTGGAAGATTCAGCACCCCAAGAACAGGGAAGGTCCCTAAAGAACATGAGCTGCCTCACATGAGCCACACCAGTGAGAGCAGACAGAACACCACTTAGGGAACAATCAACATTACACTCCTGTATAGCTTTGGGACTTTAACATGAGGTCACATACATCCTCCAAACTCATGATTAAACACTACATAATAGCAATACATTAGGAAGAAAAATAAAACCAACAAAAACCCCCCACTGAGGTTTAATGTACAGTGCCTGGAACAGATGGTACCACATGTGCAAAATATTCCTTTTTTCTAAGCTGATTTTCCAGGTAATTCAGGTATAAAATAATTATTTCCCAGGTTTCCATCTTAGTAAAATTTTTACTTGCACAGGTCAAAGTGATAAATACATATCTGGAGAATTATTTTCTCCTATTTGAAAGTCAAACCACCTTTGTACGAGACTAATGATATGCACATAGAAGAGACTTATTTCTTCAGAACCTCTAGCTCCAAGTCATATGTATTTCCAAAGACTCACATTTTCAAACAATTAAATCCAAAGAGAAGCCACTTAACTGACTTCAGCAGATGTAGAATTAAACCCTAAGGTAATAATTCATATGAACAATCAATTTTTCACACGGACTGCAAGCTGAGATACCTCAATAGTTTACCACAAAAAAAAGGCTAGTCCTGCAACCCCCATAAAGTCACATCCCAGCTCTTTTGTGTGGAGGCAAAGAATAGCGAGACAGCATAGAAAAGTACAGCAATATCTGTGTCTTAGATTGTATACACCAACTTAACTATACTGGTGTAACCAAATTTTTAAAAGGCAAGGTTAGACTTGTAGCTTTTCTGGAATTTAGTGGTCCCATGAATGTCAAATCCTCCTGACAAAGATCAGATTTCAATATCCCTGATGTCCAGACTTCAAAGGAAGTTTGGCAGAATTAAACTTTCAGATCCTTGCTACTACGTTGTATTAGATGATGGATGTCATCACCTCTGGTTAATTTTGATAAAAGGACTAGCACATACAGTATGGATTTTATTGTATATTTTGTCAGGTTATTTTTAAAATCTAACAGTTCTGAGTGCTCCATGGAACATTTGCTTTTGAAACCAACTGAAACATCAGTGTTGTAATTCTTCTACATGCTCCACAAGAAATGAGTACTACAACTAAAAAGAAAAAACACTCTTAGCAAAATTGTTTAGGCTTCTAGTTAGCTGATGCCTGAGCTCAGAAGTAAATGGTCCAAATTGCATTCTGGAACATAAAGTACTTTAACAGAAATAATTACAAAAAATAATCACTAACTTTTTATTTCTGTGCATTACAGGGTTTTTTGGCTTTTCTTGCACTTTTATAACTTCATTTCTAATTTTTTACCCTGAAGAGGAGGGAGACAGCAATCTCTGCATTTCCTTAACACCATAAACTAGGACCCAAACTGAGCTCTCTTCCCCCCTTATGTTATGGCATGTAAAGCATCTTTTCACTTAAAACCACTAGTCCTATAATCAATATTTTTAAATGCCCAGTCTAAGAAGTTATAAAAAGATTTCCGTTAAGAATTGATTATACTTCAACACAATGCTAAAAAAATCCCACTTATTTCTGGTAAGTTTTATTTTTGCTCTGCAGTACCAACTGGCCCTTGCTTTAGCACATTAATAATTAGGAACCAGGCCACTGATGCCCTCATGAAGGTCAATAGAGAGCTTCATTGTCTCCTCTTCATTTCAGAAGACTGGAATGATAGCAGCAGAGATGATGAAACTCGGTTTCTCTCATCCTTGTGCCCCTTGAAGCACCACAACACCATGCTTGTCTCTGTCCCTGATATCACCATAGTTCCTGTGTTCTCCCCTTTTCTTATTATTTCCAGCTGCTCCTGCACATCCTTCCTTTCAGGAGAAGAGTCAGCTTGTGTAATGCCCAATCCCCAGCTAAGAATCTGCTAACCCACTGGCCAATACACCCACTCTGACTGACAACCAGGCCTGGCCAAAGAGAACAGATAAATCAAGATATTTTCAAGAAGTCTGAAAGTATTCACCTTGGAGCCTTACTCCTTGGATAAGTTTGGCTTGGAAATTTTCCTCTGCAAACTTCAAGCTATGGATCTACCCCTGAGAGATGTGATAAACAAGTGTGCATCTGTCCTTCAATTTTGACTTACTTTGTCCACAGAGTTATGTGGGGGTTTCTGTTTGTTCTGTAAAATCAGTTTTCCTTTAATACATATTTTGAATCAGGCAAAGGATAATACACTGATTTTTTTACCCCAATTATGGTATTTCCAACTCCAGTAATCTAGAATAAGATAATGAAAAGAAAGAGACTCGTAATGAAAATACTACTTTTTACAATTACAGCACAAAGGTAAGATAAGACCAAGCAGAACAGGCAAGTTAAAATGCCAACCCTGCCTTGAACCAGCTATCCTGAAAGATTTCTGCACATGTGAGGTCTTAAAGAGTTGATTCACATGGCCTGTCATATATTGTTGGAAGCTTGTTCTAAAACATATACCCATATAAAAATATTTACAAACACAGATATATTTTATATATCTATAAATATATTCTAATACTTACATTTATATTTAGAGAGAAGGAGACAGACACACAGAAATCCCTACACTGTTTCTGACAAGGAGTCGTTACTTTCTGTATACGTGAAATTTAGCAGGCTTCTCTTTTCATTGCTTGTGTTATGAAATGGCATGTAAACATTAAACTCAAATAAGGAACAATAAATTCTATTAATACAGTCACCTCACAATTAAGTATTTATGTAGATACTGCAGAAAGCTCATAGATATTTTATAACTCCTTGGAGGCTGAATAAAATTAAATCAAAGGGAAAAGGAAATGTGGTGACGTAAATGCTCGCCTTTAATTAAACAGAATTAATCAAAATAAAAGTAAGTCATCTTCTAGTAGTCAAAGCAGCACTAGGGTAAATATGACGATATAGTAAATAGCCCAGCAGAAATACAAATGCTCCAAGTACAGGCACCCCCTAAAGAAAATGAGGTTTTTCCAAGACTGTAAACTGCCAAAGATGGGCTTTCGCAGAATCCTTTTTGGGTATTTTATAGAGCAGCTGTGAAAAACTATCTTCAAGATCCACTTTTAAATTTCAGCCTTGTTAGTTTGAAGCCGTGGGCTGCTGCTCCTCGGAAGTGAGAAGGCTGTCCCTTTGCAAGGGGCAGCACTGCAAACATCACTGTCACCACATCACTCCCCGCTGCTCCCCGGGCTGTCCTACCACCGGCTTTTGCAGCTCCGTCACCAGGTACGAGCACTGCCTAGCACACCTATTTTGTATGCACACACGTGGCATCTGGGAGTTCAGCCACTGCTCAGCTAATTGGCTACCTGCTTAATTACAACCCCAGCCAAGATAATGTTTTCTAAATGGGTGAAAGTGCAGAGCATCTCCACAGCTACTAATAAGGCTGTCACAGTCTGATTAGGTGGTGTAAGCACCATCAAGTAGTTAAACGTGGAAGACTGCAGGCAAGTGCTATAACCAATATAGCCAACAGCTATGACAGTACAAGTATTCTAAAATGTATACTTATACGTTCTGGAGCCAGAAAAGTTAATTATCTGCTCAGACCTCTGAGGTACCACAGATCCTGATGTGTGACTGAAATATCTCAATATCAACAGCACTCATTTGTGTTTCTAGAAGTATTTGGTGTCTCTGGAGTGTTCACATGAAAGTTAGGAGCACAAGACAGGAGCTTCACTCATTTCCCTGATGGAGCACTGAATTACCCACCATGCCATGGAAGATTTGTGCTTCATTTTTTATTTGAATTAACCAGGCCTCAGTTATTTTTCTGCTTTTCTTCACTAGATACAAGAGTTCCTTTTTTCCATGAATATTTTCATAAATCTAATCAGTTCATTTCTCAACCTTTTCTTTTTTCAACCAGGTAGGTTACATCCAAGTCTCCTGCTCTAAAGTGCTTTTTTAGTCTAACTTCCACAGCCCCCTTCCTCACCCTGCAGCTTTTCTAACATTCTTTAAAGAATACTGACACCAAAACATCACCCAGTGCCCATGCAATGTGATATGCAGAGGTAAAATCTTATTCATCCTGCAGTTCTGGGGCATGTTAGAGATACATCAGAGAGATATGGCCAGATTACCTGGAAAGCACAGTGTGTCTTTTCATAGACAGCTTAAAAGCAAGGCTCAAGCTATCAAAACCCCAAAGGCTTCAGCTCTGCCCACTTATGCCAAGGAGTGATTAACTGCTAAAACCTTCTGCATTCTCTCTTCTGCTCTCTCCTCTTTCAAAGCACACCCGCTTGTTAACCTCATGCTTTGAGAGAGTGGAAAGTCTCCACTGGAAGTGACTTGCCTTGTCCTGCATCTACTCCCATTGGGTGTGTCCCTGTAGCTTTCCCATCTCATGCCAAAAAGTGTGATAGCCACCTCAAATTTTGTCAAGGTGACTTCAAAATACAGTACTAAGTTGTAAGCACTGTGTCTGTACTCTGCAGCACGGAAATTTCAAAACTGGAGACAAACCCGGTAAATCAAGTCTGTGTTATTTTTAAAGACTTCCCGTGCTAGCTGCAGTCTCTGCAGATTTATAAAACCATTTGGCAGCATGCTACACACCAGTAATTACCAGAGCAGGAAACGCTCAATAATACAGAAATACTTCATTGTCATTACAGATACACAGTATGATGTGAAGATAGAGAGATTTCTTTTAACCCTTTCCTTTACGTACCAAACAGAGAAACAAGAAGCCTATACCCCAAACAAAAGAACTGCATGAAACTCTCCCCACTGCACTCCCCGCTGCTAAAAAATGCCACCAGGCTATCAGGGAGCCTCCAAAGCACCCTTTGGGGGCAGCTATCAGACTTGTCCAAGCTTTCAGTCCTGGAATAATGGGCAATTATGCAAAACAGATACCTTGCCAATGTGGACCAAAGAGATAAAAGGGCCAAATTCGGCCCTGTAACAAAGCAGCAGCAACGCTCTTGGCCTTCAAACACTACAAGGGTTTATATTTAGTTTTTAAACAAAGCATTAGATACATTGCAACCTTCATATAAAATGATCACTCAACCACTCAATTATCACATCCACTCAGTTATCACAACCACTTAAGGGAATTCTGTAGTTTATACAGCATTTTTAATTACTCAGAACAAAAAAGGCCCAATTTTGATCTAAGAAGTGACAGTTTGAGAAAATCTCCTAAGAAACAAGACTTCTCAAGCACTGAATCTTTATCAAGGTTTTCCCATCTGCAAGAACAGTGAAGAAGTGAAAATACGTAATAAGGAATTTTATCAGGCCGAAACCACGGAGGCTGTGGAAGATGATATACTGTTTGTAGCAAGAAAACCGTAATGTGTCTCTATTTAGCACATTCATGTGTGCCTATTTGCTCTAGATGCATGTATAATCAGCCCTAGTATAAATTAGAAATCATATGAAGGATTAAACATCAATTGCCTGTCCTCCTACACTTCCCATCCCTCTGCCAGATCCTGATTAAAACAGAAGGCACAGTAGCAATGGTTGGAAACAGACTCTGAAATTGAAATAAGAGAGGAAAATAGCCATTTTCTTTTTGTAGCAGAACCTATAAAAGCCACATTAGTATTTGACTGTCAACAAATACCACCATATTCTGAAATTAGGAAATCTTGATGGTTTTAATAGGATCTAAAAGGTGCAGAAAAATGAGGATTATTAAAACTTTAAGATGTGACAATTACATTTGAGGATGGAAGTCAGTGTTATGCAAATAATTGTTTTAATATTTTTCAGGCATCCCACATATTATAACTATTTCTCAGTGACTAAGAGGGTTTCACACAATCTTTAAGTGTAATCTTTTGCTAGCTTCACCATCTGGGAGTTCACAGACAGCAATTAATCTTACTGGCTTTTTTCCAAGAGACTTACTGTAAGTCTGTGGCATGTCTTTCTTTTAAAAATCAAATTTGGGGGTTATTTTGTTTTTGCATGTGGCTTAAAATAGCCCACTATCAAAATAATATTAGGGAGATCAGGTCTCCAGAGAGCAACAGCATCTTTTATGAGAATAGCTGACAGAGCTCAAACTTTGCCTGATACTTGCCCTGAAGTATGCAGAAACTTCTTCAGAAATGAACAAATGGAGAAAACTTCTAACTACATGCAGATAAATCATAAAGAAACAAACTGCTGATAGAACATAGGGCACCTCATCAGACAAGATGAGCACTAGTTGGTGAGATGATGCAAGAAAGGGCAGACTAGGAATGAAGGGGGGCAAAGAAGGAGAGCAGAGGACAAGTCAGGCCATAAAGCCCTTACACATATCTAGGGATATCCCTACCATTATGCATATGTATAGCTTTTTCCATTATGCATATTCAGGAGAGTTACAGTACATTTGATTTCTCAGGCCCATTTTAAAAAAGATTTTTCTTTGTTTTGTTCTGGATTTTTGGGGGGTTTGTTTTAAAATATCTCAGAAAAATCATGGCCAGGAAGATGATGGGAAAATATGAAAGACAAAAATAGTGTTCCAATCCTTCACCAACTGTCTGGAGCAAAGTGTCTGGGTGTAGAGTCACCCACACAATTCCTACTGTTCTGGACAGAGTCTACTGTATTCAAAGCATATGTAAATTTCAAAGTTCCTACAGCTCTGCCCACCAAAGCATTTACTAGAAACAGTGTTGTCCCTGCACAAGGCAGGGGCTTGAAACTGGATGATATTTAAGGTCTCTTCCAACACAAACCATTCCATGATTCTCTGGTTCTATTCCGGCATAGCTCAGTTTCAGATTTCTTTTTTGTTTTGTTTGGTTGTTGTTGGGGGGAGAGGGGGGAGGTGGGTGTTACTTTTCTTTTGTTGGTTTTGGTTTTGTTTTAGTGCATTGCGAGTTTGTTCCTCCCAAAGATTTTGGTAAGACTGATGGTTATTCTGAAGGCTCAAGAAGTAAGGGTAGAAGAGGAATGTGAGTTAAGGTAAGTGCAACACGAGTTGCATATAACACTGCCACTGTTTCAGATGCCTGTTAGTGTTGGGGATCAGGGTTTCTCGATCTGTGGTCAAACCTCAGCAGTTTGACAAGGTCTAAGAAATCAAAGCATGACAACAAGTAGAATTCTTGTCCCCCAACACTCCACAGGTCAAATGGACAGCACAGCCACACAGGACATCACAGTCTACAAGCTAGTTGAGGAAAATACTGGCTCTCTTTAGACAGAACTCTTCTGTTTCATGTCGATTTGCCACACAATTAAAAGGAATAATGATCAACATAATTCACAAAATATATCTGTCACGCTGCAAGATTAGACCAGCTGAAAAATAGAGCAACATGGCTTTTTTATCTCAAACTGTACTCAAGTCAAGTGGCAGCACTCCCAGATATAATTGTAAGTTTTCCATTTTATTCAGCTGTTACAAACAAACAGCAGGGAACTTCACAGGAGCAATTTCATGGGAAGGGCCAAAGGAAAGTAATAAGATGAAGAAAACAAAACACTTTAAAGAACACAACTACCTCCCAGTATGGCAGCCTGCTGGGCACACTGAATACGGAAAGGCTTTGCTTCAGAGAAAGGTCATGGGTTTCTTTTCTCTAAAAACCTGTCTAAAATGGCTTTTTTCAAAACATCATCTAATAGGTCATTACCAACACATACAGATGAAATTTGTACTCTCAGCTGTGGTTCACGTTCCTCAGCTGCTCACACCAGCTGAGGCAGCTGCTCACACAGGAAGCCCCTATTTGCAACAAGGCAACACTATTAACAGTCCTAGACTTCAATAAATGGTCAGATTCTTGTGTTCAGATTTCTAGACCAAATTCCTATTCACAGCTGGTTAAGTGGAAACATTTCCTTAACTACGTTGTCAGACTACTCTGCCATTCAATGGACATATTTCACTCTTTTGTAATAGGAACTGCATGCATGAAATATGGAGGACAAGAGGGATAGAAATCAACTTTGCGGTCACACCACCCCCTTCACCTCTTTCTTCAGAAGGAGATCTGCAGACCTGCTACACAGCACACGGAGAGACTGTGACAAGTCAATGCTTCCTATAGCGAGTCCTTCCTATCAGCTGCTGACCACCACAGACAGATCTAGTCCCACTCCATAGCCATGCTACCACTGGCTTCCTTGTCCACAAAAAGCAACATAACCATTGCAAAATGAAAGCTTTTATAGCTCTGCATCTCTGGGCAGCAGAGCATAAGGTGAACAGACACAGGCAACAGGGAGGACCTTTCCTACTACCCACCCAAAGTTGATCAAGGGTATACACAGCTTACACAGCTACCTGGAAGTATATTATTTCTAACACTTCAAATTATTATTCAGATTTCATGTTGTTTCCTATAACAACAAGTTGTAACTCTTTCACCTTCATTTTTGAGCCTCCAATCACACTTCCTCCCATAGCCCCACAATAGCTAAATTTGCACAGCTTACCAGGTTTACTTTGCTGACGAATACTGGATGAGTGCTTATCTGCAGATATGCATAATGAGTTTTTCACTGTTTCAGATACAGGAGAATAATAGCTTAGGAAGATGTTCTAGCAGGAGCATTCCCAAACAAGCTTACTTTGTGCTTCATATACGAAAACCCTCATCTCTTTCTAAAAATTCCAAACATGCTTTTGACTTTGGTTAAGATAAGATCTCCAGCAAAATGCTACAATAGCTCCACATTTGACTTAGGTCCCACTGCGCTGCGGCATGCTACTGCGAGCGCCAAGTGCTTTTGTACTGCAAGTGCCTTTCTCTGCATAGAAAACAAACCCACCTGTTCTAATTCCTTGAGAGTATGACTACTTCCCTGTCAATACTTTAGTTCCTCCAGGTCTTGTTAAAGGCCTCACATGGGAAAGAGTTTACAGATTTCATTCTTATTTTCAAAGTCAACACCACCTTGCTGTTCGCCCAGACTGAGCTATTTGTTCAATGATTCTTTATGACTAATCCATTCACTAGTCACAGATCTTTCATGCCTTCTAACCTGCCTGCAATGATGTTGGCTTTTACTGTAGTAGGATGTTTACTGTAGTAGGATGTTCACTTGACTTTGTGAAGTCTTTTTCAAACAGTAATTTTGCAACGCTGGGGAAAGCTGTATAAGAGCCCCACAAGACTGTGATGCTTCTGAGGAGCTGTGGCTCTCAACAGGAGAAGAGGAAAAAAAAATAGGTATCTGGACAAATTTCTTCTGCCTTTTTGCTTGTGAAACATGAGTTAAAATATTACACAAGAACTGAAGGACAAAGAATAAGATGTTACATGATGGCAATACCCAGCAGTAATTATTTTTCTTCTTGGTGAAGCAGTCTTCCTCAATTATTTTCTGGGGAAAAACTCTTACTCTGGCATATCATAAAATAAGCACATTCATCTTTGAACAAAAAAATTTGCCTTCTGCAATGTTTAAATATACGCTCCTAAAATGAAAACGCTACCCACCATTAAAAGAGGTTTTTTCTTTTTTAAAGGAATTTCTCTCCATGCAGAAAAACTACACACCACTTTTTGGTAGTTTGTGCTGCCACTTCCGTTTTCTATTGCAGTATCCTGCAATAGAAAGGAGGGGCCTTCTCCTACCTTTTGGTATTTCCTCTGTGTACTGGGATAGAGTTAGATTTCTTCCTACTAGCTTTTGTGGGGCTCTGTTTTGGATCTATGCTGGAAACAGGGTCAGAAATACAGAGATGCTTTCATTATTGCAGAGTAGGCCTTACAAAGCATCAAAGGAACCTTTTTGCTTTCTCACCCCATTCCACAAGTGAATGGGCTGGGGGTGCACAAGGAATTGGAAAGGAGGAAAACCAGGACAGCTGACTCCAACTGACCAAAGGGATATTCCATACCATATGGGATCATGCTGGCAATAAAAATTGGGTGTAAGAAGAAGGAAGGGGAGGGGGGTTTGCACTGCTTTCTGCTGCACAGGTGGAAGTGGGAGAAATAACAGGTTAATTCAGGAATTAACCCAACCATGGCAGCAAAATCCCCTTAATGCCCAGTAGACACCTGTCATGCAGCAAACATGAAAACTACTCTCTTTCAAAGAAAAAAGGGGAGTGGGGGAAGATTTTAGGTTTTCAAGATACCTGTCTTTAAATACCTTTAAATCCACAGTCTCATGGCTTCCTGAAACAGGAGACTCTGACCTACATCTGTAACAGACTTCTTTGGTATGTTCTCTTGCAAAGAATTCTGCCTATATACTCTAAAGTTACACAGGGAAGCATTATCTCTATTGCTGTTTACAGCCCTTCATTTTTTGTCATAGGGGCTTCTATTCCCGTCAAACCTTTCCGCCAGTATAAAAATATTTACCCTGCCTTCAGTGTGCTCTCTCCTGCCTTTTTACACTTCATTTTTGTTGCCCTCTTTCAACTCCTCTGTTTCCTACTAGTTTTTTTTCCATAGTCATTACTCCTCTTTAGCGCTGCCCATAATTAAGGGTGAACACAGTCTTAACAGTGCTTTAAAAGTAGACTTTTCAGAGGCAACCCATTTTCTACTATCACATCCTACTTTGATCGTACACGTGCTCTCTGAAACGATACTAGAGGGGTAACTATATTTTCAAAACAGGTACCTGTGTAACACTACTTCAGATTATCCTTGCCAAACACCACTACATTTCTCCAAGATTAAATTCATCTACTCTTCGAGTGGTTTCATGTTCTCCAGGGAGTATGAAGCAGTTTCAAAGGGAAAAGAACAGAAATTCGCCCTTTATTTGATAGTGGGAGGAGCTTTGAGGCTTTTTTTGCTGCTGTTGTGTGAAAGGCACTCAGTTATTGATAACTAAAAGAGGTTTTCTGGCCTTAGAGAAAGCTGTGAGAGAGCACAGCAGTTAAACCACAAATACCAAACCACCAAGATTGTAAGTGCAAGAGAGGCAGTGTACCTTACACCACTTTCAAAGTGATAGTTTTTGCTTGTAAACAAGGCAGTTCCACACAACCTCTCAAAACACCAGCCTGACTAAGCCTATAAATTTATAGGATTAGTATTGCAACATTTTATTCTACAGCATCATCTCTTCCAAGCATTTGAACTATTGTAACAGGACCAACACTTAAGGCAACTCAACACAGGAGACAGAAGTAAATAATACTCCTTTTCACTGAATTTGCTCCTACCTTGCGATCGTTTAGAAACTGAACCAAGCAGCTGTGTTACTGCTTGGCCAGACACCCTTCCAGCAGTGCCTGCACACTCCCTCTCTTCCCTGGGACTCTGGGGGCAGCCACCACCAGGACCTCCCTGCCCCAGTGTCACTGCCACCACATTGGCAAGAAAGGATATGAGAGGAGGGAGAAGTTGTCAGGAAGTCAAGGAAAAGCCTCAATTCATCCAATTTCTCCAAACTGAAGTATCTCAAATTTGCTGCTTGAACAAAAAACGCAACAAGTTCAGTCCTTTGACCTCATCCTCTCCAGAGCTCTTCACTACAGAGGGTTCAGGCAGTGTTTGACTCCAAGACTAGGCACACTCATTTCCAATTTCTCCAACAGACCGGACACGAACAAGGTATTTCCCTGCCTTCTCCCTCCTTTCTCATGCAAAAAGAAAACAGGCTGAGCTGGTGAGGGCAACACTTTCTTCTCCCCATATGATGGCCACAGGGAGCATGGAACCTTTGAGCACAACTAATCTGGTCAGGTTGCATTCTGCCTTTCACACAAGGGGACGCTGCCCTGTGTCCCCACAGCAGAGTGCTGTCCATGCTCACACAGGCCACAGCGTGCTCCACTCTTGTCACAGGGGCTCCTGCCTCTGCCCCTCTCCAGGGCCCAGCAGCGTTTCTAAAGCTTCACACCAGTGCTCACACAGAAGTCCATCCTCTCATTCCCTCAGCACTAAAAAGAAAAACACGTGCCTCAAGGGGGAAAAAAGGTCTCCAGATCATTCACTTCAGGTAGAAGCCACAGCTTTTATTAGAGACAGCTCTATCCCTGGTCTGCGTTAAACCAGCCACGCCACCAGTGCCAGCAGCAGCAGCCGTCACGTATCAGCCGATAACACAATCCCAATGTAAACCTCTGGGCCTGCAAAGCCCTGAAGAGTGATCTGCAGTGTGCTAAGTTGTTCCATGCCCATGTTTATACACACACACCCCCCCCTAAACACCTGAAAGGATTATGTTCTGTTTCCATTTACATGCTCTTAGTTTCAGATTTCTAAATTATGCTGTGCAGCAAGAACTAGAAACTTACTGCTGGCGATGAGCACTCTTGATTCCAGTGCTTTTTCAAAGACAGATGAGCCAAGTTACCAAAATAGTTCCCTCTCCCCTCTATGAAAGCACTTCACAGAACTAGCTTGTGATTTAGAATCAGACACTTTTCTAAAACCAAGCAAGAATGGAATTACAGCTAATCACATTAGCCTATAACTTTTTTCCCCTCTAAAAGCAGGATTAAAGGCAGAGATGGGGAACTTCCCACATTCCCACACACCAGCTGCATTTTTCCAGACTCAGCTTGCTGAACAGCTAATAGAATTACCATCCACAGACCTAGGATTTTCAGGGATTACTCTGCAGAGATTGCCAAAGGAACTAACTGGACTGTAATTCCTAGCTTTGCACTACCAGGAAGGGATAAAGAGACCTTAAAATGACATTGAGAAGTACCCCAGAGGGAGCCCCGGCCTGAAGAAGTTGCAATCTAGATTTTGTAACTCTATGGAGACGCTGATCTTGAACTATATTGAGAAGAAAAACAAAATGAACTGAAAGCCCAGGTCTGGAGATGTGATTAATGAGAGGAGTGACAAGGTAAGGGACAAGGAATTGCCCTCCAAGAGTGATGCTGATGCACCTTTGTTTAAAGAGATCAGTGTACATTTTAATACCTTATCAATTCCTGCATTATGGTTGAGAGCATGTATGGCCAAGTTCTAATTGTCAAATGACACACGAAAATAGCTGAAAAACTATTAATTTTTCTGTTCAAACGGGAAGATGAAGAAGGGGAGAAAAATTTCTGTTTACATCCTGCAAAATGTAAGTCACTCATATCAAACCAACCATCCATACATAAAACTTTGACCTTTGTCATGACACAAGCAGCAATAATCACTGAGGATACCTTTATAATTACTATTTTCCATTTCCAAATACCAAAATCTAAAGGCATACTCCACCCCCCATGGCACCACAAATACAATGTAGGTTTCACTGTACAACTCTTAGACTTTCTAAAGGATAAACATTGCAAATTTGAGCCTAGGAAATTAGAAGTTTCCTTTTTTCCCCATTTCTTTTCAAGGATTTGATCTTTCTCAGTCAAGACACCTAAAAATAAGCTCAGCAAAGAGAAACAAAAACTAGTTCAGATAGATCTAGTTTCAATTCCAAACTTCAGCATTCATTCATGAAACAAAGATTCTTAATACAAATTCAGAAGAAAAGGCACTTTCTTCAAAATGCTGTTTTAAAAAACACAACCAGCAATTTAAAGACGCTTAAAGCACAGGCTTCTGCAAAGCATCATGTACTGCTGAACAAATAAAAAATCCAAGACCCTCACTCAGTCTGCCAAGCCACCTGCACAGACGTGGAGCCAATGGAATTAACAGTGGGAGAGATGCAAGGGGACAGAGGAAGAGGCACTAAGCTCCCTCCCGCGGCCACTGGAGCCAAGGGAGGTGCAACCCTTTGCGCCCCAGGGTAGGAGCAGAGCTGCTCAGCTGCTTCATGAGCCTGGTCAGCAAGGCACGGACAGGAGTTTAACAAAGGGGTTCTTGCCTTTGAAACTGATCATCCAATGCAGCCCTGAACCTGCTGAAGAGGACCCTGCTCTCAGTTACAATGCTTGGGCCTGAAGCAATTTAAGGAGTGCTCTTCACAACCAAAAAGAAAAGGTTGCTGCCCTTTATTAAGTTTGACAGCTTCTTGCTCTCTCCTCCCCAGACAGGCAGCAGAGATAATGAATCAAAAAGGAAAAAGGTCCACAACCAACAATAAAATAACAACTCCCCTCAAGAGAGAAGAGAAAAAAAAAATTTTTTTTAAATATTAGTGGCACTTAGTTGGAGGGGTGGGGGGAAATGTTGCCCAAATCCATCTTTCACTCAAACTGTTTCAAAACCTAACAAACCCCATGGGTTCACATGGTGACCTGCCTCAGCTGGAAAACACAGGGATCTCTGATGAACAGCAAGGTTACTTATTTTGTCTCTTTGCAAGCCTTCTGCACAAAATGGAGCACTGCTCAAGTTATAAGAGCTGGAGACATGTCCTCAGTCCCACCTGCAATGTCAAACTCCACCAAGGACCAGATTGTTAGTTATGACTGACAGGTATTTTACAGCACTACAAACATGCACTACGCATCATCTGTTTCTGAGGAGGTCTCTAACACATACCTAAAGATAGAAAAATCATACTTGGCCTGAATGAATCAATGTTGGCAGGAAAAAAAAAAAGGATCTGCTGCAGAACTTGGCTGAAGCTGGATCTTTTTTGCTCCTTGCAGGGAGTTTGGAAAGCAGAAATTATCATAACAGGACACAAAGGACAGAGAAATAAATCAGGGAAACCCAGAAGGGCTCACAGTGGGGAGCAGAGAGGAGGAAAGAACTCACCTCTTGTCTGTACCTTTACGCAACGGGGTAGATACACAGACAGGACAGCACAAAAGGCACTTAGATATGGGACCAGCGGATTAAATAAAAGAAGAAATTAACTGCAAAGACTTTGGAAACAGAGCTATGCCTATAAAGGGACAATCTCACAGACCTCTAATGCCAGTCCAAGGACACTTTGCCGCAGGATTTCTGGAGCAGTGGTATGCAGGATATCAGATGCAATCAAAGCTCAGTGTATTCCTTCCCTTATTGTAGCAGAATACCACCATGGAAAGCATAAAGGCCATGGCACAGTCTCCTAATCTCCCCCCCCCGCCCCCTTCTCCCTGAAATCACGCAAAGCTGGCTGCCTCAAATCACAGTTTCAGTGTCATTATTTTTGCTTGCAAAAGAGCCTGAACAGCATCAAAAACAATCGGTCAAGATTGATTACACCTTAGGGTAGCACTTTAAAAAGAAGAAAGAGGAAGGGGAAAAAAAAGATACTGGAAATGGTTATTCACCTTTAAGCCACAGTCACCACCAAGACCTCAGATCTGCTTTCATAAGAGGGAAAGGTACAGAGCCTACAGGGTCTGACATCATTCATTAGAGTTGAAAACAAGCTGGCATTATGACACGTGACCGCAATGGACAGACAGATCTCCCCATACCAGAGGAGGGAGAGGCTGACATGATCTTGGGGGACCAGACCCACTCAACTCCTGCTTGTCTTAGAGAAGGTTCATTTAGGTCCCCATGTAGGCCACACAAGATTTTCAGTTCTGTCAAGCCAGAGGCTCTCTGCAGACACAGCACTGCCCATATCCCTGTACCTCAAGCAGCTCTAGACTCCCTCAGCAGATTCTCTTCCCCTTAAGCCTCACTGTGTTGTATATAGATCCCAAACAATGGGCGAAGCTCTACATTTGCCACTCTACTTCGTGTCAGAAAGTTGCCTGCTGGCTACAACCCACTAAAACCTCTTCTTATCTGAGTTTCTTTCTTAAATCAGTGTGATTGCTAAGTTATGTACAGGGTCCATATTTTGGCATTCCCCAACTACGCATTGCCCACATCCCCTCCTGCACTACCCACTGCACTTGGTAATGCTGACTGCCTCAGCTTGGTGTTACATATCTCCTTCCCCCACTCAGACTTCAGCAATTAAACCATGCTGTGATCAAGGACCACAGACATCCCTTTGGCTGGCTTTACCCTAGCACTGCTTCCCCCGATGAAATACTGTGTGCAGTATTTACTTGGAGAACGTTAAACTCTTCAGACAAACACTTGCCTTACATACAGTATTGGGAGGAGGAATCACACCTGCCTCCAGCCATTTTATGAGCTTCACCTACTGAACAGCTCATGCATCATCAACCACTTAGCACCCTGCTACTTACAGCCCGAAGTACAGCTGGCAGCATCTACTAGACAGCAAGTGTGCTGCTGGATTGGGGAGATAGCAGTGGGGAAGCCAGATGGCTTCAACGGACCTGCTGGCCTGCTGGTCCATCTCCTATGTGCTGGACCCTCTGTAATTACCATGCAATAAAACTTCCATCCCACATCTGTTGGATTTGAGGGGCAGACTGGCTTGACACAAGCTGGGATTTCTCTCACCAGCCCTGCTCACTGTTTTGTGCCCCAAGCACTTGAAACGGTGACCCACTCCACCTGACCTCTGATCACAAAACCACTCTGGATAATACATGTATTGTAGCTGGCCATCCCAAACATATCCTACCAAGTATTCACCAAGTATTGTGCCTGACCCAATGGGAACCAATTCTGAGAAGTCACCTTTCTCTTTCTGTTTAACAAGAAGGAAGAAAAAAAATCATTAGACAGAGACAACAAAAGGCACAGTTAATACAAAGGTGCTGCTGTCCAATAGGACCTCTTGCATTTTAGAACTGCAAATTCTATCAGAACAGAAATCCAAGGGGTAGTGGATAAAGATCCAGGTTAGATGTGATTCAGGAGTCTCTATCTTCCTTGCAAATGCTGCTCCATCACAGATATGCTGCACCTACTGCAGCCCCATGCCACAGCAAAGTAGCTATGTCTTCCCTGCCTAAATTATCTCCCTGCACTCATTAACAGCGCTCCCCCACTCCAAGTCTTATTTGGGATTCAGCTCACGAAGCTGACTTAACCCATCCTTAAACCCACAAACCATCTTTCTTTCTCAAGCGGCACACAGATCCCATCACAGGAATGACCTGTGCTTTGCAGCACTGCTTCCTTTCAAGGTCAAATTGAGCATGTTTCATTTGATCACATTCACAGGCTCAAAGCCATTCACCCCGAGGGCCACAGCCCTGTCAGTTTACTTTATGTCGTGATGATAACTGTGCCAAGCCATTCCCACTTACACCTACCCCAAGTGATGCAGCTGCAACAGAGACAAATGAACAAAGCTGGAGTGTTTGCCAGTAACATCTGCTGACTGCCACCTATGTCAAGGCAGAAGGGTCCAAAGGAAGGCTACCTGGGAGGACACAGTCACCCTCTGGTGTCAGAAGCTAGGACCATGCTCAAGGAAGCCTTTCAGAAACATGTGAGACAGTACTAGTCTTAAGCCTCTGAGGGAGTAGCAATAGAGGGACTAGCTTAGAGGCATGAATTTCATACTTGTCTCATTAGAAATCATGCTTGTGCAACTTAGGCAGTATTAAAAATACCTGAGCATCGTTTACCTTTTTTATCCTTTTTCTATTTGTTGGGGTTTTAGTTTAGTCTGTTTTTTTTTTTTTTTCCTGTTAAAGGAATTTTCTCCCATATGCATGTTG
>NW_024581543.1:0-44150 GCF_017639235.1 Corvus kubaryi
GCAAAAAACCTATACTGTGATAGTCTGTCTCCCTCTCCTCTGCCCCCAACGCAAGAGTAGCAGCTATTTGCTTACTGATCACTACCTTCAATTTCATGAAAATCTGAAAGCCAAATGGCCTATCAAGACTAAGCCTGGCAACAAGAGACACAGGACTTC
Organism: Corvus kubaryi; assembly: GCF_017639235.1. Classification (NCBI taxonomy): domain Eukaryota; kingdom Metazoa; phylum Chordata; class Aves; order Passeriformes; family Corvidae; genus Corvus; species Corvus kubaryi. The sequence continues at coordinate 160 of NW_024581543.1, forward strand.
CTACAGAACAAATACAGCCCTACCAGCTGCTCTGGATGCAGTCACCTTGTCAGTGTTCAACACAATTCTACTCCACGCCCAACATCTCTTCTGTTTCAATGTCTTTTTAGCACCTTTCCACTTCTCTGCAAACATCAAGTCATTCAGAAACTGCTACAGGACCAGAAGTTTCCCTGACTGCAAACACTGCTCAAGATACTGGAACTCTATCCTTGGCACTTGCATGCATTTCTGCGAGAAGTGCTAAGTGTCCAGCCAAGAAACAGAATCTTGTGATAGTGGCTGCTTTTAAGGAACTCGGTAACACCAGGCCTGGGGAGTTTGGGGTAAAGGATTAGACGGAGAGACAACACACTTACCTGCTATCACCAGCATTTGCCACATAAAGCTTCCCCAATAAATACACAACCACTAGGGCTGTGCAGCCACCAGAAATGTTATACACGGTCCTCTCTCGCTCTATTTGCAAATCCTGTGGGAAAAGAGAACAAGATCTATAAAGACAGCATTGCAAATAATGTTTGAGAAAATGAAATAATAAAAATACAACAAGAATAAAAACACAATAGTCTTTATTAAATTGTATGTCCCACTGGCTGTCTTTTCTTGCAGCTATGGTCACACGAGCTAGAAGAAGAACAGAAAGTTGAGGAGTACCTATTACTTTTTGTAAAGATGTTTGGGAAAATCAGGTCAGGAGACTGTAAAACATCAGGTACTAGGGAATAAACAGCATCTCTCAGCGATGCAAGAGAATTTGCGACGGCAAAAGCACAATGAAGGCAAAGATAAATGAAGCTTAACAACAGGTACCTGGTGGTATAATTGGAGAGTGCTTTACATAGACAGCAAATAATTAATGAGACCAGCTACAACATGAATAAATACCTGGTCCCCTAGAGGAATGCTAGGATTGTGGGGCATACGCCTTTAGGAACAACAGCAAGATACACATGCCACAAGGCTACCCTTCAGAAACATGGGGAATGAGTGGATGCTAAACTGATTCTGAGTGCAAGAAATATTAAAAAGTCCTCCACAGAAGTGGAGGACACAAATTATACTTATCACCAACAATCAATAAAGTCCTGGAAAGAAAAAATTATATAAATAAACACACACATATACACATACACATACAGTGCCTCAAGAAAACTTGGAGAACATAGAGTAAATAAGTAAATAAGCTACTTTCATGCATACATTTGAAACAAACGTTGAAGTGTATGCCAATGAATAAATTCTGCTGTCTGTAGTTTAGTTTCAGGTAATAACATGCTACAAATTACCCTTCTTTCCTGTGTCCAGAACCAAATCCAATTTCCAACTGGTCTGTCCTTATAACACTGGATTCAAACAGGGAGCATCATTTAACGTCACCATTGCAAGTACTGGTAGATCTTTTCCAGCTAAACCTTGGCTACTTTTATGTGGTTTTTATTATGAATATATGTTTGCCTCTGTGTGTGTGCATATGCACAGACCTATACTTCAGCCATTTTCATATTTGCACTGAGCAGCAAACAGCTCAAATTGTTCATGCCTTGAGGTATGGAATTTAGAGCTTTATTTCAGAGCTAAATTTATCTGAAGAAAAGCACTACAACAAATGCAAACCGTGACAGCTGCAATTTGATAGAAAATCTGAAGAGGTCCCTGTCCCACGCTTTGTCTCCTGCAAATTTCAGGGGAAGAAGGTGACCTGGAGCAGCAGTAGGGATGCTCAGCAGCGCTCGGGCGCTGTCCTGAGTGGGTGGGCTGAAGTGTTGGTCCCAAATAACGTGACTCCTCGCTGGCCGATGCACGCACATCCCATTTGTGCCACAAACACAGTGCCAAGGTGCTGTCCCAGAGGGCCATCCTCAGCTGTGTGTGGAAACTGCACGTGGCTGCCACAGGAACACGGGTTCTACTGCACTCACCCACTTTTTGGTGGGGAAGCGGGGGTGGTGATGGTGGTGAGGACCAGGAGGAAAACACTCCCAAGATATAAATCATATCTTGCAGAACCTTCGGTCACAGACATGGGCCTGTTATAAAGGCCTTTTTATCTAATCTTGCCATGGAGCTGTATTCTCCTCCCCACGGTTTCTATATATTTTTAAATTAAGCTGAAGAGTTCAAAGGAAGCCGACATTTCTAACCATCAAAATAATGTAAACTTACAAATACTACAGTGGATTTTCCAAGCACTGGCAGGAATTTTAAGAACCCTTCAGTTCCACAGTTCATAATATCCTCCAAGACCTTCAAACAATGTGCAATTCCTCATCTGGTTTCAGCACTGTCATACATACACTTTGCAAGTGCTGGAATGCCTAAACCAAAATTTATTTCTTGCAATAAGCAGAATTCAGAAGCATCTATTATAGGAGGGAAGATGGATAATCCTTAGGGGCTCTTTTTCAGAATTTCTTTGATTTAAACTAGATCTGTGTACTGGGTTTTCTCGAATCATTGCTGTCGTTGGGCTCTCCCATCTAGAACTTCAATTTACTACCATGACTTGTCAGAGTACATTCAGTGCCGTGTATAATTTGATATTACATACTTTGCTTGACATTTTCTTTTTCAGCGGCAAGGAGAGAGGGCAAGGCTTTCTGACAACTCAACAAGATTTGAGGGGGAGAAATAAAGCAAAATAAAATGAAGCTCACCAATGCTACCAATTCGTTCTGATGTACAGACACCGGCTTTTAATGAAATACTTTACAACAGCAGTGCTGGGAAAGTAGTACAAACATGGGCAGAAGCCCCAGAATGCCTCTAAAGCCTTTACGGGTGTAAAGGGGCTCCTTCTAGACAGAGTGTATACAAAGCTTTCCTCATTTTCCATTATTTCAGAGCAAGCTCCTTTTTTTTTTTTTTTTTGCCGAAGAAGCAGCCAATTTAGTTGAAGCTCAACCCTCCGCGCCGGGACATGTGGTGGCAGATACTCCCAAGGGTTGCCCCAGGCGTGGTCCCCGTTCCCCGGTGCTGGATGCGGGAGGGCGGAGCACAGCCTGCAGAGGACACCGCGACGGACCGAGCAGGTGAGGGCGAGCAGGGCGGCTTTCTGCACCGAGCCCGGCAGCGGCGGGGCGGCAGGACAGCCGCGGGACTGGCCGAGGCTCGGGCCGGGCTCCCGGAGCACACGCTCGGGGTCCCCACAAGAGGTGACCGTCTCTCGGAGCCACGGCGGGGCCGGCCCGGCCACAGCCCCGGCCCCGGCCCCGGCCCGGCCCCGGCACGGGCGGCTCCTGCCACCTGGCGGACGCTGCGCGCAGCGGCCGCCGCTCCCCGCCACCGGGCACCGCTGGAGATCATCCATCTACTCGAGCCCCTGCCAAAGCAGCGTCACCTACAGGAACCAGGTGGATTTGCAATGTCTCCAGAGAGGGAGACTCCATGACCTCCATGGGCAGTCTGTTCCAGGGCTCTGCCACCCTCCGTGTGAAGTAGTTCTTCCTCGGGTTGAGGGGAAGCTTACTGTGGTTTAGTTTATGGCCGCTGCTCCTCATCCTGTTGCTGGGCAGCACTGAAAAGAGTCTGGCACCATTGTCTTGACACCCGCCTTTGAGATACTTATGTGCAGTAATGAGATCCCCTCTCAGTCTTCTCCAGACTAAACAGGCCCAGCTCCCTCAGCCTCTCCTTGTAAGAGAGATGCTCCAGCCCCTCAATCATCTTTGCTGCCCTCCGCTGGACCCTCTCCAGTAACCCTTCTCTTTCTTCTACTGAGGAGCCCAGAACTGGACACAGCACTTCAGATGTGGCTTCACTAGGGCCGAGTAGAGGGGGAGGATCACCTCCCTCAACCTGCTGGCCACACTCTTCCCCCACTCTTTTCATCTATATTTATCCTCAGAGCAGGGGCTTTTCCTCCAGGATCTCAATCTTGCTATGACAGAAAGCAGTGTTAACAGTATTAGGTATCTGCTTAAAAAAAAAAACCTTTCAGAAGGCATACACACAAAATTAACTTCCTGGCATGCTTTATATCAAATGCTTGTAATTCGGTTTAAACTCTCACTTCTACTGGTTATATGAGTAGAAACTTTTAAAAAAGAGAATCGTTACAACACATGCCGCTCTCTCAAGACTGTTCAATTGATTAAAATGGCACCAATCTAGAAAAAGCATCTGTCTAGATTTTTTCTAAGTCAAAAAATCTCAATAAAGAAGAAAATCATCATACAACGAATGCAAATTTATACCTTCCAATAAATCACACAGACTAGCTCTGTGCCATTTTTTCCCATCTAAAATTAAATGGGGTTCAGTGTACAACAGGTGCTCTCTCCCCTTAAACTTTCTTGCAAATACATACATCACACATGTATACAAGGTTAAATACAGGGAAACGACTATAATTTGATATTTCTGTCCAGTATGGAACTACACTTGGAAGCATTCCTCCTGGCTCCTTTGAACTGAATCTATAAATGCACATTTTAAAACTCAACAGATGAAAATGAGAGGATTTGACTTATGACACCTTCAGAACTTGAGCTTAGTTATTTCTTTTTAACTGGAACAATTGTGATACTGGCAATTACTGACATTTACTGTTTTTTAGACAGGGCACTAAATTATCTGAAAACACAGCACAAACTTGCTAATCACAGTTTCAACACAGAAAACACCATATAGATGTACTTCAAAATGGGGACAGTTTGATTGTTAAATATCTAAGTTAGGCACTGACTTGATCTGTATCAGCTTTCCACAGGGTTTTCCTGCATGTAGCTGTTAGACAAGAACTGTCCAAAGAAAACCACACCAAAAGAAGGAAAAATAATTTTTAAAAGCCTTTTGAAAGCCATGAATTGCATTTTATTTGAGACTTGAGGCAAAACCAGGGAGATCTTAACTAGAATTCAAAAGAAAGTTGGGGAAAAAAATAAGGGTATACTAAATGCTCCCAGGAAAAGGGGACAAAGCCATCATTAGATAAACCTGTCAGGTTGGACTCTTTAAAAAAAGGTATCTTCATCTACTCATTATTTTCACTTGGTTCATAAGACTCCTTTGCAGCAATGGGTATTTCAGGAAAAAACACCAAGAAGTTTGCCAATGTGTCCAGGAAGCTTGAGCTTTCACCACGTGCCAGGTAAACCGATACACTCTGCTGGCACAAAACCCTTATACACACTGCACATCTCGACTGCACTGACCTAACTCAACAACATCCAGTTCCAGTACAAACAAGGGCTGATTAAACAATGTGCTGTGGAAGAGGCCCAAAGTCTTCATGCAAAGACTAAAAGGAGTATAAGCTATCAGGAAGTTAAACAGAGGCAGGAGGAAGATGAAATATTGCAAGCACAGATGAGACACAGAAGTGTTGATTTTATGAATTGCTCCCTTACACAGATGAAAGAAAACTCTCTTTCGTCTAAACCAATTAAAAGGGCAAGATTCACCCCAGAGCTTAAAGTAGATACAATTCAATTCTCTATTGCTTTCCTTAATTGGACCATTTTTATAAGATTTCTTGTAAAATTTAATGCTGAAATTACATTGCATTGTGGTGCTCATTTGTTTATCAAAGACAGATGATGAACTTCAACCCTCTAATATAAAGCAAGTGGGAATGAAGATATTGGATCTGTAGCAAATGAACAAAGACACATGGAGGAAGATGTTCTGTTTAGTTCAGTTTAGAAACAGAGAGAACAGATTAGTATGAGCTATACAAGGAATACCTAAACACTGTAACTGGAGTGAGTTACCCAGGGTTTCTGCATGTGTCATACTCTAGCCACAAAAGCCCTCACAACCAGTCAGATCTCTGAACATAAGCTGAGATGGTCGTCTGTGTGAATACCTACCAGAGATGTGAAGTCAAAACAAAGCAGGGCAATAACAGCCCTAATCACTCAGACACATGGAGGAAGGCAGCAACAGGTACCACACATGCTGCTCTCACAGGAGAGGTAGAGTACTTGATACAGATCTTCTATGCTCTGTTACCTTCACTGCCCAGTCTCATGAAACTCCACTTCTCATCTCTCCTGCACCTGGAGACAGTTTCAACAGGAGAGAATCATGTCACGCTCTCAGAGCCTGGCGCTCTTCTGGCCTCAAAATTACACCAACTGACGCATGAAATTGGTGTTCCTCTTAAGCATGCTTTGAATCCACTAGGGTGCAGTGGATGGGCATGGTCATCTCCTCCCTCATTTCTCAACAAAGAAGGGAACAATCTAGTCCTCTCTTTCTGAAAAGGTGTGCTAAACTGATGGATTTTCCTACATCCTCCTCTTTCTTTTCATCTAGCAGAAATTGAGCCTACTACCCATAGTGAATAAATCTGCCCGCACACCCCCTACTGAAGTATGCCTAAGCCATGGCCATGAATGCTGCTCCTGCACCTGCCCACTTGCAAGTCCAAACCCAGCTGGTGGATCTGCTTGCCTGCACATCCTTGGGAAGAAAGAACAATCCAGCAAAAGATAATTGTTATTCAGAACTCAAAGTGAAGTACTACTTGTAACAACAATTGCAGTCTCTAATTAAATGCATGTACTGAACAAAATTCACATACATCAGGAAAAACAATGATCAGATACTTCTTTTCAGACAACAAATAAAACCACTGGGAAACACTGAATAGTTCACAGTCCTTCTTTTCAAATAAGAGGCTTTTCTGAAAACTACATCAACAAAATTTTAAAAAAGAAAACAAGAACAGTATCAGACCTCCCAAGACCTGATCCACACGTACTCGCTGGCAGGCCAAACCTTTGCTCTGCCTGAAAAGAATGACTTTTAATAACGTGGAGAAGTGAAGGGGGAAGATGTGGAGGAGCTACATCAATTACAGAAGAGAAAAAAATCAGCTTCCATAGGGAAATAGATGGATATTCCGTTTCCATAGGGTTGTGATTTCCTGACAGTTGCTCATGCTGTACACAAGTGGGTGGTAGGAATGTACTTCATGCCCCACTCACCCACAAAACCTGCCTCACTGAAGAGCTGCAGACACTCTACAGTGACTACTCCAACACCAGTGTGAACTACGGGTCATTGGACAGGGAGCCTTTGCTGCTGCTCTGGTAGGGCAGCGAGGCTTTGTAAAGCGCATGCCCATATATTCAGCCTGATAATAACTGCCCATGCTGAAATCTGCACTGTAATGCAATACTGATCTTTATCTCATTAAAGAAGGGGGAGAAGAAAATTAAAAATAAGAGTGTCATACATCTAAATGCCAAGTAATTAATAAACATTGCCACAATGCTGCCTGGGAGTTAAGATGCAGCTCCTGCCTCACAGGGTACCTGGTAAGCTGTGGAGGCTCTTAAACAGTTCTGTTCACACTCAGATGGTGTTAAAGCAATGAAAGGAAAAAAACAAAGAAAAGAAAAAATCTAAATCTTCATCTTCTCCAGGTCATGTGACTCAATGTAAACAACAAGGACTTCATAGCCCTGAGACATACATACCATTTCTTTGAATGCACTTTCTATGGCCCCAATAACCAGGCACTCATGTGGGATCTTCTTCTCAGTGAAGAAACGTGTTGGAGGGGTGCTGGGCGAGCCTGGGGCTCCCACACCACCGCGCAGAGAGGCTGCCCGTGTCAGTGTCCTGCTGTTGGTGGATGGGTTGTCAGGCTCCTCTCCCAGGCAGGTGGGCGGGAGGACGGCTGTGTTCCTCAGGATGTCCACAATCTCCTGCAGCTGCCCCAGGATATGGTGCTGCAGCAGTTTGGAAGCGACCACAGCTGCCCCTGACCCAGCGTGTCCATCAAACAGGGACCAGTAGTACAGGTTGATCCCATCTGTGTCCTGGAGAAGCAAGAGGGGAGAAAAGGAAGGAAAAGAAATAGTCACTGTCACACAGTTGTGAGCAGGGTGACTGGTGGCACAGAGGCAGCAGGTGAAACACAGGTAACTTTCCCAGAGGCTACATTCTTTCTGAAATGCAGAAATACCCAGTGTCAGTACAACTCCGGTAGAAAGAAGAAATGCGTATTTTTACCACACATCCCCACCATGTTTTTTTCTTTTCCTTAACCTCTTAAAAAAAAAGTCCAAGAAAAAAAAAGGTTGAACTTAAAATCTTTCTTATCTTACAGCCATCATAGGTTGTAGAATAGCATTTGAATATATGATAGACCTACCACCACAAAAGACCAGAATTCTACACAAAACAGCACCTGATACTTTTGTGACAGACCTTCTTTTTTTTTACTAGGCATGAGACAAAGGACCTCAGTTTGACATCCAGCAACAAGATGTGAACCCTACTTCCACAACTGGTAGATAAGGTCCATCCATGCTGGCAGATGGGACGACTCAGGCTTTCCCTGCCCGTGCCAGCCCAGGAAACAGCACCTGCACAGAGGTCCTCGAGGATGACAGACACAGGTGGGATCAGCTGCACTTCATTTTGTTCTAGCCTCTATGTTGACTGCCTAGTTCTTCACACTCCCCTAAAAAGTTTCCTGTATAGTACTGGAGATGGTGGGGTACCTATCACTTAGGGCATTAACCCAGGGCTGGAAGCAAAGTAGCTCTGGGCATCACAAGCTCCAATATGCCTGGAAGATACCAAGAAGCCATAATCTTAATCTCAACTTTTTTGGGGAAGAGAAGTTCACCTAGCAATCCTCGGGTAAGCATTTAAGGCGTGATGATACCCATCTTTGCATGACAGCATATCAGGCAGCAGCATGGGGAAAGAGTCTTTCCTGTCTCTTGTTTCCCCTCCGTTTCTTTTAATCCTGCACCTTCTCCCAGCTATGGAGAAACAGCTGTTAGTGGGGCTGCCTTGCAAGTCAGATGTGGGTGGACTAATACAGATTTAGAAAGAAACAATTTTGCAAGGGACAGGAACGAGGCTATAATATCGTAAAATACCTCGTAATAAGAAAGCATAACCTAGATCTCACTGCAGTCAAAGAACCTCAAAATTACATATGCATGTCGCACTGACTGTGGTCTAATTTAGGATGACAGACATGATTTGTTTTGTTCACCTGAACACTGCTCCTTTACACTACAGATCAGCATAAAGTCTAGGTACCACGTACATCTCAGCACCTCATGCCCAAAGCACTGCCTATTCCAAATTTATGGACAGGGCTGTGAACTGCAACTCCTTTTACTCAGAATCTCAGGGCTGCTGTTCCAGCTGCTCCACTGGGCTCAGAATCTCTTTCTGCTGTTCCAGCTGCTCCACTAAGGTGCCATGATCATAAAATTGGATAAAAGTCGAGGTGGTTTTTTTTTGCATACAGCATTGCTGATGTGGTAAAGTTCAAACATATTCTTAACCAATGCATCAACAGCATAGTCATCCATACAGCAGAGAGCTCCTCCAAGAGGAGGAATTCATCAGTCTCTCACGCATTCTTCACTTCATTACTGAAATGCTGTGATAAGGGAGTATTGTCCTAAAGTACTGTTTACTTACCACAGTAAGGATCACACAGGATACATCCTAGTGGTTCCTGGAAAAACCAACAAGTGTCCACATTTCTGAACACAGCTCCTTAGCCAGACACCCCCTCCCCCCCCGCCCCATTCCTCTCTTCCCCCCACTTATCCAGCCTGGTAAATTCATAAAAAAACCTGTTGTGAAACTTCCCCCTGAAGGCAGGATTGGCAGTTGTACTACCTTGCTCTGGGCTCAGAATCTCTCCAAGTTCTTACAACAGTTGGCTGTAAAATTCTGCATAAGTAATTTTTAATGGCTAACAGGATTAGCAATTTAAAAACCTGCTTGTATAAATAGATTGCTATTCATGTAAAATGTATTTTGCCAACAGAAGCAAGTTTTCCAAAGTGAAAGTATTGCAGCTCAAAACTGAAACTATTCAAAATGACAACACTGTGCCTCCTGGGAATTGTGTATCAAACCACTTCTGCTCCCATTCTTTTCTTAAGAGTTTGTCTCCCTGGCCAAACTCCATGTTATGATGCACCATGTATAATGCTTCCACAGTTTTTGTCCTCATGTCCTTTAAAGTTGCTACTCCTTTGGAAATGTGCTGTCTTTGGGGGGAAAAAACCCCAAGGCATTTCAACTCTGATTGAGATTGAAATATTTTACCTTCCACCAAAAGGAAGAAGATACTTTATCATTGTTCTCCCCCTGCCCCCAAACTGGAACAGAAACTTACAATTGAGAACAAGCTTGACCCACACTCCATTTTCTTAAGTTCTCCAAAGCAAACCCCCGGAAAAGTCTGTGTTACAGCTTTTCAGAAGATAAAGGAGAACAGTTATTAACACAATTTACTCTCATAATTATGATCTCAACTCCGGATATGTCCTACACTGAACAAGCCTCATGTAAGTCTGGGAGTTAAATAAAGAGGAGACTGGGACACTTTAAAGCAATAAATGAACAACAGCCCATGACAAAACCTGAAATTGAGATGTTGCCACTTATTTCCTCTAAGCCAATGGGTGGCACAAATTTGGACAAAGAAGTTCACATGGGCCAGAGTTGTATTCTCAGACTGTCACTGACACATGTCACTGTGGCATGGTCACATCAGCTGTGGTGGTTCACTAATCTTGCGCTTTTTGGACTTGTAATTCTTGTACAAAGAGGACGTTGCTACCAGTTCAGCTAAGTTCAGACATCTACACTACCCACCTCCAGGATAGTTCTCTAAATTGCCCTTATGTTGGGCAGACAGAAAAACTCCTGCATTTTCAGACTATGCTCATCTCATTCCAAAGTAGATTTATTTCTCCCTAGCAACAGCAGAAGCACCCTAGATAACTGGAAAGTCTGTATTCTAAGCACTCAGGGGAGATGACTACCATAATGCTGCTCTCATACACACATTCTGTGTGAGATGCTCTAGGGCCTTGACTTCAGCTGGGATCTGCAGGCATTACTGTAACCTAAATATTAGTCTTGAAAAACTTCTGTGTATTCCTACAAAGCTTCATTTACTTTTCACCTAGCAAAGAGGAAAACCACAGACAACCTATTAGCTGTCTAAAAAAAACGAAGAAAAAAACAAACTCGTTTTCCCCACCCTAAGAATAAAACCAGCTCCTCTATTTGAAAGAAATTAATTCCCCAAAACCACACCAATTCAATGAGAATTAAAAATATGATGTAATTAAAGCAATGACTCAGAGAACAAACAAGGGCCAGCAGTCAGGGCATGCAGATGAGGCAAAATGCACAGAAAGGTCCTTGCTTTTCCTCTCACAGCTGAGACGACCTTTGCAGCCACCAACCAATTACCTATTTTGGTGTGCATATGCATTGCTGTTCTCTCTCTTTTACATTTGGGAGCTTGAACTTCTTCCTGAAAAGAACTGACATTCTGCAAACTCTGAGAACAAGACATCTACTTTTATTAGCACTGGCAGTATTCTGCCAAAAGTTGTCTTTCAAATACCAATCTTCATTTCTTCTTTTAACTGGGCAGAGTCCTCAAATAGGACTGTGGTCAGTCACCACAGTGATTTATTTCAGATTTTCATTCAAAAGATTCCAACCTAACAACAGGCTGAATAGCTAACAGAAACATGAAGAGAAAACAAATCCTTCACTGCACTGACCTTACAATTAATTCCCAGAATGTACTAGGAAATTTAATAAGCTTCAGGCTCCTCAACTGCTGACCTAGCTTTCAGGAAGGTTCAGCAGTCTCCTGGGTTTTGCAATTGTAAAATATAATTAAGACATGCAAAGTTTTGGGTCAAGCAACCGACGAGAAATCATGAGAGAAATTGCATATATATATACACATAGTTTGAGCTCAATGATATGAAGAAAAAAAAAAAAAAGGAAAAACCTTAGCAATACCTAGTGATCAATTTGGGACATGCTTTTCAGGTAAGCTAGACAGTAGTCTTACATTGCAAACCTTCAGACTGTTGTTACGGAGCTACTTCCAAACAGGCAAATAAATCATGTTGCCACTAAAGATTTATTCTGGAAACTACAACCTACCCTGACTATTATTGTTCCAGATATGAACTACACTCTCGAAACACATAAGAGAGCAACTTGAGTTCTCATAAAATCTGAACTGGGCCAGCAATTGCCACCCTAATCCTAAGAGAAAAGCCTCCTCATGTTACCAGCGATATGTTCAGCTGCCTGTGGTAGGCTACCAGCCTTGTGTCACACAAAACATATAGACCATCCCAGATTTGTGGCATAGAAAACTACAGAATTAGTAATTATATATCCTCACATTACAATGACAATTAATAATGCATCACATTAAGTCCTTTAGCCTGATCGTCACTATGACAATATCCTGGCACAGGATTTCCATTTTGCTTGCTGATGGTTTTTGGCATTCATCATGAAGGTACACCATAGTTAAAGGCATTTAAAAACAGTGAAAAAGATGTGCAATTTAACATGAATGTTCTTGAATGGGGACCGACAGCAGATACGATTAATCAAGCAGCAGTGGAGTGGGGTGGGGGAGAAGGGGAGAGAATTACTTAACTAGGGTTGAATTTAAAGATTCTTTCCTTTCACTGCTCTGCTGATTTTATTACCCACCCTTTCAAGAAGAAAACCATGTTTATGCTATTTAATAGAGTTCCTGGGATTTGTTTGTGTGTTGGCGTTAAAGAAATGTTCGCTTCGGCATTTCTGGCCTACCACCCCCTCCTTTCCACCTCTGGAAGCTCTGGAGAGTCCATGATAGTGGCACTCAACTTGTGTGGACAACACATGGATCTCCAGCTCCCCTATGCTACTTTGTCAAAGCACAGGGCTGGATTAATGGTTAGCATTAAACAAAAATAATCACACAGTCTCAGATGTAGCTGATGTTTCATAAACTTCCCAAAAAGCAGGATAAAACAAAGATGGTATGTGGCACTCTCAAAGGTTCTGTGGAAAAAAAGAAAAATCTGAGGATGATGAAAAGGACTCTTAAATGAAGAGACAGTTTCAGTACCTATTTCCCTTGTGCTCCACACTTTGAAAAACAGAACAAGAACAGAACTCTTTCCTTTCCATAAACTTCCCTCATTTCTTTTTCCTTCAGTATTTCTGCAAAAGTGGTTCACCACATAGAGACAATTTCAGATTGTGTGTTACAGTGGGATTTCCCTATGAGGCATTTACAGTATTTAATCTCTGGCTTTCTTACTAAGTATTTCCTGGGATGATAGTCTATCGTTCACTGTAGTGCCTAAAGTCAGTATTTCTAAATTTTATTCACACAAATTAAGTTGCACCCTCATCACATTTAACACAAAATTCATACACTCCTTAAAAAATATTTGCCAACAGTGTTATTTGAGGGGTATTATACCTCACAGTATAAAAATATGAAAACAAAATATGACACATCATAGAAATGAGCTTTCCCCCCCTGCCTTTTTAGATATATTCAACCAACAAAAGATGTAGCAAGGAAAAAAATCCTACTAACTGCTAGTGTAAGACTGCCCTCTAGTAGAAAACTTTCTCCAGGATGCCTGTTTTGGGAAAATATACTACAAATTTAAATACACAAGCTGTGGTCTAATAACATAGGTTTTCCACAACTAAATAATGAGTGTGACAGCACTTATGCCAGTGCCATGTAGAAAACAGAAGTAAATCTGTCGATAAGAAGAGAACATATAAAGAACAAGACAACAAATAACTAGAAAACAGTATACTCTATTATATGGAACAGCTGGCTCCTGACTTTAGATGTTATCCTCCTTTCTGGTCAAAATATGTCAGAAATAGAATCAAGAACAGAAAATTTGAAACAAAATTGTTTCTCTCAAGAAACTTGAAAGGGAGTGGCTGTTTCAAAATCAAGATGAAAGATGCAGAATCAAACTAGGAAATACACTAGTGAAGAGAGAAAGAAAAATTAGAACATTCCATGAGACTTCTCATAAACACTGTGTAAGCAGATATTTACTGAGGAGGTATTTACCGACAATCATGAAATTTCAAATGGATAAAAAGAACCGCTTTTAAAAACAACTCTAAACAACTAACTCTACCACTACATTGCTATAACAGTACTACAACTGTAACAATGGATAACATCAAGGTTAGGTAAGATGCCTTTCCAGTAACAAAACTATTTTAGATCCCTGTATTTTAATGCAATCTAATCTTATTAACTATGCAAGAGTTGGAAAAAAGTTCCTTCTGAGGAAGTTGATTAACCATGCAGTGCATGGCTTTTGCTCCTGAGAAGCTTTTGATACTGGAAGTTAATTGGGCTTTGTGAAACAATGCTACAAAGATTTTTATGTCCCATGCAAGCCCCCAAAATACACAAAAGCAGGCAAATTTAGCCCAGTTACATTCACCCACATCCCAGACACAGAGGCACTTGACCACATATCTCACACAGTAAGTCTGGAACTTAACCGTGGCATGAGACCAAACCTCGTATCTCCGCACGGCATCAAGATGTGTGTACCCAGGCTGGTGTGTGCACGAAGGTCTTTGCAGTGTGCCTGTGTGCATGGCACAGTGATAGTCTTAGTGTCAAACAAACCCATCACCTGGACCAAGGACACTGGTGCTTATCTTGTTGTGTTTTCTATATACAAACAAGTACTGTGGCCAAATGTGGCTTCATTAAACATAATTAATACATACAAAAGTTAAATACACTCCTGAAACCAAGCACCTTCCTGAACCAACAGCAGGCAGTTGCATGGACTTCGTAGAAAAGACTTTTAAAACCACAGCTTATTAAAACAAATTCTGTTTTGCCTTGCATGACTGTATGCAGAACGCTTAGTCCCAGCAAGTTTGGGGCATTATTCTTTATCCAGGAGTTTGCAAAAATGTACTTGAAAAAAGAAATCATGACTGTCTGAATACAATGAGGAATACCAGCACACAGAAACTGAAATGTGATTTAAAAAAAGGTTTTGAAGAGGAAAGAACAGGGACATTTCCAAACCCTGAGAATCTGTCAGTTTGAAAATGTTGCAACAATAATGAAGTATGAAACAGAACTGGAGGAACAAGAGGTGGGGAGGGACACAGTACAACAGGAATGCTTGTTCCTCAGGACCCCAATGAACCCTGCAGCCATCAGGTGTACTAAGCCATGGAATTCTGGGAGAGACCAAAGCAGGCTGCTAATCACCATGTGATTTAAAACAGACATACACACCAACCAACAAAAAACCTCAAACCACCAAGAAAGGCTACTTACAGTCCACTGAAAAATTAATTATTGCTTAGGGACAACGTATCTTCTCCAGCAGCAGGAATGCAGCATGTCCACATTGTCTGACTCAAATATTCAGACAGGGCATTTAGTATTACATGGTGAAATGCTGGAATTGAACATACACTATCAATCACTGCTGGAGGCTGAGCTCATGCTTAAAGAGCAGATGAAGTAATTAGCCAGTCAGGAAACAAGACAGATGAAGAATAGCAGATGATTGCCAGTAACAAGTGTATGACATACGTCAGACTTCACACAAATGAGAGAAGCTATAGTCTGCAAAAATCACTGAATTCTGTGTGCTGGATGACCTTGCCCTACCTGCATAAACCAAAAGATTCTCCTGCTTTAGTAGTTCATTAAATTAGAGAACACAGGTATCTTTCCAACATTGGCTGAAGATGTGGTTTAGTGGCTTAGATATAAGACCCATTTTAACAGACTATATGGTTCACATAGGTCTTTATCGGAGCCCTGTGTAGGCACAGGGGAAAAAAGCTCCTAACGCAGTGTCCACAGAGCTCCATGTAGCGGAAGTGTGCCTACAAGACAGTGCAGAAACTTAGAAAGAGCAGATGGAGGTTGACCTGTGTTTTTGTGGCACCATGAGGCATCTGTGTAAATTATAAAACCATAGAATGGTTTGGGATCAAAGATACCTTAAAGATGATCTAGTTCCAACCCCTCTGCCATTGGCAGGAACACCTTGCACTAGGTGTAAGCTGCTCAAAGCCTCATCCAACCTGGCCAAACTTCTCTGGGCAAATGGTTTAAATGCTTCACCACCTTCACAGCGAAGAATTTCTGCCTAATATCTAATCTAAATCCTCTATTAGTTTGAAGTCCTTACTCCTTGTCCTGTCACTACAGGCCCTTGAAAAAAGTCCCTCTCCAACTCCCTTTAGGTACTGGATCACTAGTCCAATGGCTCCTTGGAGGCCTCTCTTCTTCAGGCTGAACAACCCCAACTCACAGCCTGTCTTCACAGGCTGTGCTGTGCTCCAGCCCTTTCATCATCTTCAAATTTCTCAACATTATATTTCAGAAACGAAACAAAAAGAAAAATCCAGGAGCATCCCCTTGCCCATCTTTAAACTAAAATATCTTAGATGCAAGGAGCATTTTTCAATGCAAAAAATTAAATATCAGAGCTAAGAAAAAAACAGTGAAGTGTTCTGCATTTAAACAGGGATAATTAGTAAGAGGTAAAGAAAATATATGAAATATTCAGAAAACACCCTTTAGTGCCATATTCTCACAATCCTTTTGTATTTATTTTGTATTTCTCCACTGACAAGATACAGAAATTTGCTTACTGAATTGTCTTTCAGCTGGAGACCTTCTCCATTGGGCAGTGATGACCTCCGTTTTGTTGAAGAGTTCTTGTTTGGTGTAGAATTACTGCCTCCAGCTTTTTTCTTGACAAAGAGGACTTCACAGCTGGCTTGATCTTCATTGTGCGTGCTCTTCCCTGCATTTATTACCCTAAGAAAAAAGCAAAACAAAACAAAGAAAACAAAGACCAGATTAGCAAAGCACAGAAGCCCCCATCTGTATCTCATAATGTGACTCGAGATGTAGGGAACCAGAGACCAGCAGTGTTGCAAGTCCTGACTGAATTAAAATACCTGACTGCCTTACACAGATACAAACATACACACGGGCATACTTGCTTATTTCCGTACACACACACGACATAACAAGCATTTTCTGCAGAACTATGTGAATAAGAACCAAGGGTGCCATGAGCATATTTCACCCCTAGGCATACCATACCTTTTCTTACAAGAGACTACTTTATGGATGAAGTTGATAACACGTATGCCTCCCAGCTGAAACATGAGACCCCCATTTGCTTTTCTACTTGTCACCCTCTGCTATAAATAATGAATCTGCTGGCTAAGAGTGTGCATTCTGTCAAGTTCCAAGTCTTTGCACAAACAAAATACCTGCTATAAAACTACAAAGCCGTTACTGCTAAAGGCAGTCTGTTCAAATGGCATATATTAGAAATGCTATGACACAAATATGAAGGAAAGACTTTGTCTCTGACAGGCAAGTCAAGCTTGCTTGTACCACAGTGATACAGCGATGCATACTAAATACATCCCTCTAGTACCGCACAACGTAACCCCCTGCCCCCAGAAGCCTACCTCAAACCATCTGTCCCATCTGCCCTGTAGAAAACAGAAGATTTGCACTGAGCTGCAGGCATGCAAAAACCAGCACTAAGAGCTCAGTACAAGCTTTAAACAGCCAAAGGTATCCTGAGACTTGTACCACAGCTTCCTTCCTTTGATCAGTGATGAGGCTGAAATAACAGCTATTCCACCAACAAGTTTTTAAAATCTTAATCAGAAGTCTGTGTTATCCAAAATACTGTGGTTACTATCATCAATCTCAGAACAGTCAAGCTCAAACACATTTTCCACCTTCTACATGAGAATCTTATCACAAACTGACCAATTTTGCATCAACCGACAGTCCTGGGTTCACATGGGGAAAACCTGTGCAAGCTGGGATGATGTCTTGTTCCAACCAAGCAAAGACACCATGATTTGGATGCAAGCATGCGTTCTTGCACAAACACTATCCACCCACTCCTTTCTACTGCAAGGTTTGGGTCAACAAGTTGACTGATACTCAGAGACAGTATTTCCACTACTGGACAAACACAGAGTTTCACATCAGGCACACAGTATCTTTAGAAATAACTGCTGCCTCCCCAGAAACTAAAACAGCTTGAAGGCACATCACAGTCCTGATGGCAAGTTTAAGACATACTTGACTTCTTGATCTCTAATGTTTTCATTACAGTAAACCTTTACACAATAGGAAAATACTTGCTAAAGGTTGTTGAAATGAAAACAAAAACAAAAGGAAGGCTTGAAGGGGACCCCAGCTTGCCTGCTCTTGCTGAAATGTCAAGTCTGTATCAGATGATACTTGCTTGAAGATAATACATTCTTTTGACTTTCAAGGAGCAATATGATGCTGTGACACGCAAATGAGTATTCCTGCCTTTGAACAGAAAAAACAGTCTTTTTAAAAAAGAAAATGTACATCCCCTGCAATTATCTGCTTTCAGAAATGGGAAGCTTCCTTACAGTGCTAAATGCCACACATTGCAGTCTATCTGTATGCACAATACCACTATTTGTTTGCAAGTATGTCTTGTAACTAAACACTAATTGTGGATAAAATTATTTTGCAAAACACACAGAGCAGAGATGAGAGAGGAATTAGTTGCAAGGCCCTTGTGAGCAGTTTAACCACTCATCCCCTGTAGTGCTTAACCTTTGGGCAATTGCAGATGAAATACTGAGATGCAGAGTCTGAAAACTCTCATTTTCTTGACATTAGGAAAACTAGAAGTATATATTCAGAAATGGGGGGGGAAGAACACACAACACACATGACAAAACCAGAAATACCAAAGCAATTAAATCAGCTTTCAGTTTGAAATGCCACAAACATGATTAAAATACTGCAGCAGCAGAGAAAGTGTAGTTTTAACATATCAGGAACTAATCAATATTCAGTTTAGCCAACCAGTCTCCTTACTGATGCTGCTGTTTTCAATCCCATTTTAAAAAAGACAAGTGAGAGACAAAAGTTACTCCTTACAAAAATCACTACTTTCCTGCCACTTACTGTTCCTTATGAAAGTCATTGAACTCTTGGAGTAGCTCCGGTTTCTGAGCTTAGTGATGGACTTCAGGACTTGTGTGGTGGAAGATGTTCTGATGTTTAATGACATGTCAAGTTATGTACAATATTACCATTTTATAAAGCTCTTACCAAGAAAATTTGTCAAGGCATGAATACATTAGAAAGACTATGAGAACAAAGTGACCCAACAGGCTGGCTTGACATTCAGCTATCACGTAACACCTGGAGCTGAAATTGCATACCAAGCACCTTGCTAGAAGAGGATGTGATCAAAAGGAACCTGGCAAGACTGAATACTGAGTAGACATGGGAGTTGGGATGTCAGTGTATTGAGGAGGGAGGAGTGGGGCTCTGAACAATGCATTTCATCCGAGAAATCAACTGTCTCTCCCAGAATTCCAGTTTTTCTTTCTTCATCAGAGGATTAAGCATATTTTATTCTCTGTGAAGGCCTGGATTTGTCATAATGTAAAAATGGTGCTTACGGATCCTACCAGGTAATACAGGGTCTAGATACTAAAAGCTGCCCCCTAGCCTGACACAGGCACTCTTCTACTCTCACATCCCATCTCATAGGCAAACCCTGGAAAACGGCTGCAGTGAAGCCCTGTGATTTTTAATCTCAAAGCCTGAACTATGCGTTGGTGCCTGATGCCAAGCACAGAAGCTGGTAACATCTACTCAGCTTCAAACAGCTCTGTCTTTGCTGACTTTTGAGATGCTTTTCTTTCTGCAATTTCCCAAATCCCTCCTCCAGGCAATTCTTTCAACCAGCCTTCCAATGCTGATTTCACTGCTGTCTTTCCTCCTTGTTCTCCCAGACTGCAACTCATCAGAACAAAAATCACATCTAAGCTGCTTATACAAATAACAAAGCAGAACTAACAAGATATGAATATCTCTAAAAGGTAACTCTTAATTAGACCTCTGGAATTTTTTATGGAAAAATCTGCCCTTACTTCCACAGATGAAGTGCCTCAGCTTCCAAAGATTGCCCCTTCATATCTTTTCCTGTCTAATTTAAGTTATAAGTTATCCACCAGTAAAGTGACCAAAATGAGATAAAACACCTCTGATCATTTCAATTCCATTTTACCATTAATATTAATACTAATGCAGAGAAGAAAATAGTTTAAAATTAATTAAAAGACAACTGAGGCCTACATAATTCTCTAGCTTACTTAGACACACATTTTCAAGTGAATTCCTCCTTTTGTTCTCTCCAAATTTTTCAAGACACTGATTAAACCTATTGATGATCAATTGCTTTCCATCCTTTCCCTCCTCTCCTCCAATACCCATATATCTCCTATCCAATCTTTTGCAATGCTCAACTTAAATAATGTACCTAATTTGGATCAGAAGCCCCTCTTTCTACAGAATTCATTGTCTCTACTGTGTCAAATGCATTTCTCAGTAATAAGTAATCCTAAGGTTTAGTTCGAGGTATAGTGGTGCTAATAAAAACCTATCCCACTTCCCAAACAGGAGCTTCCTGAAGCCTGCACAGTCAGATGGTGGGGTTTGGTCACAGTTGAAGTATCTGCATCAACATTTATGGACACTTCTGTATTTTATGGGGCTTAATCTGAAACATGTCCTCAGCTAAAAGCAAATCCACCAGACAGGAGCCAGCTAGTTTGTCTGGCTCACAGTTAGCATTCTGCTGGTATCTCAGGAGACCCCAAAGCCCATCTGACTGAATGGAAATGCAGGTCACACTGTTCTTCTATTCTTCATTCCACAAGCAGAGCTTAAAGTCCTGTGACAAGATCACTGATTGCAAAATCCTAAGTTTATCTTAAGAGAACCAGAACAGGCCTGGTGAACAAATCCAAAACAGGCTTTGATAGTAGTTTCAAAAAAAACCCCAAAACAACCCAAAACAAACCACAAGCAAACAAAAACCCACAAACAAAAAAGATGGCTTCAATCTTTTGAAGTATCTCTATTTATCCCTCTAGGTTTTTTTCATCAATACCAATACATAAACTCTTTGGGTGTTTTAGTCCTTCCTATACCACGCTCTTTGATATTACATTAAGTTGTAATCAGCCAAAATTCCAAGCTGTGTTGTAGCAGGAAAGTTTTACCCACCAAAAAAAAACCTCAATGAAGTTGCCTTACCTGCCTGGAGCAAAATATAGCCCACAACAAAAGCTTCAAACAGTCTACAAGCTGCAGTAAAGGAACATTGCTTGTAAAGTGCCCTACATGATGTCTTTACTTGGGGAACCTGTGCTCATTTGCTCCACAAATATTAATCCCATACAAATGCAGAAGTTCTGTGTCCCCTCCCTACAGGTTAGAAAGAAAAGCGGAGCTAGAAAAAAAGAGGATATATCCATAGGCAGCTTGTTGTACGCTGCAATTTTCAATTCTACCCTCCTCTGGGGTTTCAGACTAGCAGTGGACACCTGTAGTTGTTTTGACTCTGAATGAATCAATTCATCAGGAAGCACAAAGCCCTTCTCTCCCCCGATCACAGGAGTTACAGCCAGCCTCTCCTCTTTCCAGCTGTGGCGCACACACGCCCCTCCACAACTGCATGGCAAGAGCTTGCATCCAACCCAAATAACACAGAAGTAACCCAGACAAATGAATACCATACCTATAGACACCATGTTCCTAACAGTTTTGTGTTATAATTTCAACAGCCTTAGAATGAAGATTAAAGATCCCATAAAAAAACCAACTTTCACGTAAGTGTTGCTGGCTTTACTTTCCCCCCCCCCTGCCCCCCCCCCCCCCCAATGGATTAGCATGTAAGTAGATGCCACTGCTTTTTTCTGTGACATCTCACTTACAGTCTTAGATTTCCAGGTAGGTGTCTGTTTCCTCCCTTTCACCCACATAAGATTTATTTCTGCACTGGGAATCAACTTGAAAGAGATTTCCTTCTAGCTGTTCACCTCCTCCCTCAGATGAAAGGCAGCTTTTCAAGCAGCCTAAACAGTTCCATTCATTCATTATTGTAACTGTCACATTGTGCACGTCAAAACCAAAGCACTCACTAGTATTGTCCACTGTGGGCAGAAATTGAAGCCAGCCCTGAATCGGTTCTCTAAATCTATGGGGCTAAATAAAACTTTCATTTTATTAACCAAGGAAGAAGTGAATATTTAGCCATAAAATCTTGCAATGATGTCCTGTGAAAATATGGTTTCTCCTACCAGCAATTACACTGGTATACTAGGCCAAGTTCACTTTAAGGCCCAGCTAGAAGCTGTGACACTCATCAAGATAGTAACGACTAAATATGGGATGAAAATAGGCAAAGTATAAAAGTAGAATACCACTTATGCCGGAAATTTATCACAAGGGCAGTGCAAATGATCATAACCTGGTAACACAGCTTGTCTTTGGACTGAAGTCAATGACATCTTGGAAGGGTCTACTCTGATGTTATTTGTATGGACTTCCCAAAATGCTACAGTGCAGCACATCATCCAGCTACCCTTTCCAAAAAAAGATTAAATACTAAGTGACTACAAGGAACAAAATAGTTGTAGGTTACTGCAGGAATGAGAAAGCTCTATGACCACCACACAGGGAGAAAAAGCTCTTTTTGATAATTAGCATGGAGGTACTGCAGAAGAAAACCAAGGGACAGTAATCCCCGAGCAGATGCTGAGCCAGACCAGTGGGATACAAAGGTGGTTACGCATGATCTCACTTCAGAGCTGAGCAACCTCAGCCACAGCTGGCAATACTACTTGCCAGATTCTTCTTCCTCACTCCTTCTGTACTAGCTATCAGAATGGGGTAAGAAGAGGTTGCAAAAGCAAAGATTAATTTGACACTGTAAGAGAACCACCATTTATTTCCCACAAAGCACAGTGAAATTGCAGAGAATGCCAGGTCAGACTGTTCACCATGCATATTTAGATTAACTTTGAGTAACTCTAACTAGAGTAACAGCCTGGCTGTTCAACGCTTGCTGAAGTATAAGCAAGAGATCCAAAAGACAATAAGAATAAACAACTTTGTGTTGGCCAGTGTCCTTCTAGCCCAGTTTTCACTAACTCAGACCTTTTTCTTCTTCTCTCCCACAGTTAAGTTCTCAAACCCTGCTAATCTGCAGAAAATGGGCCTGAACTTTTTTCCACGGTATTCAGGAAGAAGTTGCCTTGAAAGTTCTTCAAATTATGCTTCTTATATGAATAGGGCACATTCAATCTGGTGAAGTCAGCCTGCAGATGAGTATATTCACACAAAAACATTGAGATTTTTATGCATTATTAGATTTTTCTAGATTTTTGTTGTTGATAAACCTTACCTTACGTTATTATGTTATAGTATGTTCCCTCATTATGTTATTATAACGTTATTATGTTGTTGATAATGCTTAGTAGTTTTGGCTGGTGTGATAAGTTTTCAGCTTCAAATTGAAGCAGAAAGCATTAAGAAAACCCTAAACTGTAGTGAAAAGAAATGGACCCTTTCTACAGGAATATCCTTTACCATGTCTCATTAGCCATGTGTGAATAGTGCCTGTGACTTTGCACATTAGGACTGGCAACTCTTGAAATTGAGGCACCTGGTTCAGTCTAAAGAAATCACATCCTGACAGTAACTTCTTTATTTTGTTCACAGTCATTTTATCACATGTGATTTCGCTGTCATAACCTTTAAGGGTGATCCTGAAAGTTCAGATGAGCAATACTTGATTTTTGACTGCACACCAAGAAACACATCACTGGACAGTAGTTATGAGCTGCTTTTTTGATGAAAAACATCTCTGGATCTCTCCTAAAACTCACATTCAAGATGGGAACCAAAGTTCTGCCACTCCTTTCCCTCTAACGCAAAGGAAAAGTAGCCACTTGGTTGTTCTCATGAGCTGTACACCACCTTCTGCCTGTGAGGCTGAATATAGTCTTGACCATGAGCTTCCCTCATAAGGAGGGTACCACAGTTGAGACACAGTCTGTTAAAATGGTTGCCTATGAGGTTCAGTTGTCCCCACAGAGTTATGTGACAGAAATACAGAATCACTCTAGTTAAAATGATGAAAAGGCAGGGAAAATCAACCTGCCCCTAATCACTACAGCAAGGGGCATCTGGACCTCAGAAATATTCACTCTGTCTACAAGCTCAACACTACCATTACTACTACACCACCAACTACTACTACTATGCAAAACCCCAACCAAAAGCTTAATTTGAATTAAAATATTTTTGTTTTCTTCTAGACTTTTAAATGAGTGTCTGCACATGACAAGGATGCATGAAGAAAACAAAAGACTACTTCCCCCTCCTCCCCAGTTTCCTTCCCAAAGTTCTACTTTTGAAAGCACATCTAAAATAAACCCTTTCTTCCTTACAGAAATGCCAATTACATGCAAATAAAAGTTCTCCTTATGCTTACAGTGAAGCAAGTTGTGTGTTTAAAGTAATGCAGTAAATCCCACATATTTAGATTATGATGCTGTAGACCGCAGTCTCAGCTTCAGGGTTAAGAGAAATCAAGATAAATGGCTTATGCAAAACTGGTCCAAGCTTTCAACAACAACAAAAAATGATCTCTCATATTTAGCATGTGTGAAAGTTAACCCCAAGAGGTGAGTGATGACAGTACTAATCCCTTTTATACAGCTGTCAACTGAAATTAGCCCCAAGATAATCTCTGCAAGTGTGACAGAGAAGGTACACATATCCACAGATATGTACTAATGCCTTATTCACAATATCCCTCTACTGCAGCAGGTACTTGAAGCCCCCACAACCTGAAAGAAGTCAATCAGCTAATTTATTTTTAAAAGTCATTATAGAAACTGTGTATGTATGGAAACACACATATGCAAGGCAAGGGGGAGGAAAAAGAAAACAGAGAAAACATTACGTACCGCTTTATTACCAAAAATCCACAAGTAGGAAATTAATTCAAAGCCACTCATATGCTGGTAATTTTTAATAATTAAAGAAAAACTACACCCTAGTGCTGGAGTTTTACATCCATCACTTTTCCTCTGGGAGGACATTAGCTGGCAGATCTGCAGGAAGGGGCCATGTGCAAAAAAACACTCCAATGACTCTTTGCCATAGAAACATGTCTCAAAACCCAGTCTGTTACTTCTGTTACCAAAATTGCATTCCTAGACCTCATCTTTGAAGCTGCTAAAATAGAAGCTAAATGCAAACCAATGAAATATCAGCAATCCTGAGCCTGGAAAAAAAAAAAGATTACAGAAAAATGGCAGCTCCCTTAATCTTCAGAGATCATGATTCATCAAAACATTTGCAGCAATCATTCATTTATTCCTCTTGGGGCTAACAATCAATTCTGAAATTAGCTTTCCTAAATTCAAAGTATAAAAAAGTCACCGTAATTAATGCAAAAGAGCATTGAGAAAATTTTTCAGTACTTTTACATATATTTTATATACACATGCATAAACACACACCCCCCCTCCCCTAAACAAAAACCTGTGATGTTTCTCATGCAAGTCATACAAAATTCAGTTAAATGTCATTGAAAACACTTATCTTTCATGTAATATAGGTCAAAGTGCTTAACATATTTGCTCAGTTGTTCAGCCATCACAGATGAAAATTTTCAAGTGCAATGATAATTTAGAGTGAAAGTCAACATAGAAACCCTGGTAAAACCAGTGCCAGTAAAAGAAGAATGACAGCCAAATGCAGAATTTCTACCCAAGAGCAGGCAAATAGCAGTGAGCAAATGAGAGTCTCTGTGTGTGCACACAGCTTGGAGACAAGGGCGTCCTTTCCAGCCCCATCTGCTACCTTTATCAAGAGGGAAGGTACCGAAGCTCTGGGGTCTGCACAACACCTATTAACATGGTATGCCACAACCTCAGGGTAAATTATCCCTACGGGCTCCTGCTTGTCCTTGCAGGGGGTAGGATGAAAAGATATGTTCCCACCCAAGAGCAGAGGAGGCTCAACAAAGTTACGCAGTTTTCAAAGGTGCAAAACCAGAGAATCACAGAACAGCTGAGCTTGGAAGTGTCCTTTGGAGGTCATCTGGTCCAAACCCCCTGCTCAAGCAGGGTCACCTACAACAGGTTGCTCAGGACCTTGTCCATATGGGAATGCAGAGGGAAGAAAGCACAAAGCAAGAGACATGTCTTACCTGATGTGTGCACAGGAACTGGCCCTGAGAAGGAGCAGCTCACAGACACCCTGTGAAGTCTGAAAGGTCACACCTCCCAAGCACTACCATCTCCCCTACTTGTGCGTGCATCTGCCTCCACCATGAACCTTACCCCTTCCAAAGTCAATAGCACAAGCACCCAAAAAACCTCAATCCAAGTTTTCACTTGTACATGCAACAGGCACATTCGGAAAGCCTACAGAGTGGCAAATACTTAGCACAAACACAGTAAGTAGGGCCAACACTGAATATTTAAGAAAGCACTATAACTAAGGAGAATCACTCGTGTCCAAAGAGGCCTAGAGGAGATGGCATAGCCTGGTACAAACTTAAGCAGCCCCTATGGGGTAGATCCTGCACAGTGTGACCAAAGGCACACGCAATGCCAGAGAGGCCTCAACAAGAACAAAGTCAACACCAGAACCAATTGACTACTGTAACTTCCATGTAAACCTCTCCACGCCTCTCAGACCACTGGGAAATTAAAATTGTGTCAAGATCTGTAAAAATATGTATTCAGGAAATAATAAAGTATTAGAGTGTCCCTGCATCCTGCTACACCAAGGAACAACTCACTTCCAGACATTATAAGTTGCACAAATGCACAAAGGCAAAGAGTGAAACTGGAAGCTTGAATTTATAAACCCCTTGAAAAGATTCTAAATAAATATTAAACAATGTATTCAGACTGAAAAGAAAACCCCACAGAATTCAGCAGCTGAACAATCTGTAAAATTAGCAAGAGAGGCAAATACTCAGGCAAAGGATGAAAGGCAAACTTCAAGTAAAGTCCTTCAAGCCCTCTCTTGGCTTTCCCAATATAAGCACCCTCCACCTTCATATGCCAGTGTGCTACCCCACAGGGACACCCGCGCAATGATACGATTTTTTTTTTAATCCAAATCAATATATTTCCACAACAAGACTGAAGAGACAATATGGAGGAAGAAATAGCAGATGATAGGGAGAAGTCCTGTCTAACATTTCTGAAAAAGAAAGCTATGAAATTGTATCTTAGGAGTCTAGGAAGCTAGTAATGAGAAAGAAATGGTGCACCCCAGTTTAGCAGTATGTAACTGTGAACATCAAATACTGATGTGTCTCTTTTCTGGGAAAATCCACTCAGGTTTGTCTTTGCTTTCAAGAAGATGATCCCAGAGCACCTTCACCTTGGCACTGGCAGTGGTTTTGCCTCAAGAAGCCAAGTACTTTTAATCTTCTTACGCGTCTACATGTGTCTAGTCACCCACATGTGACTGCTGCTACAAGTATGGTCCCCAGAGGTGAGATCTAGTCAGATGTCTACTGTGCAGACAGCTAAGTCTGCTTATAAAGTCTGGGTGATTAGCTCAAAGAGAAAGAAGACATCTGGGGGCATGATTCATCTGACCTATTTTAGTTGTTTACATAGCATGAAACGTGTCTTCCTCTTCGTGGGTGATAAAGCTGAGCCTAGACACTGACACAGCAGGTTGTCAGCATGTGGTCAGATGATTCCCACTTACATGCCTGAGCTTATGAGGGTGGAGGGAGCAAACAAACAAAAAACAACAACAAAAAAGCCCATCAACTTCTTTCTGGTTTTTTGCTATTTGAAATGCATTTTCCTCAAAATGCATCTTTGATATGTATGGTATGACTAATAATGCCACTCAGGGCAGAGAATTAGGGTTTAAAGGGAAGCAGAAGAAACAGAAATAAATGCAGCAAAAATTATTTTAAAATAAAGGCCAGGGACATACTGGCATTATAGCTCCTGATGCAATATGCGAGTTTAACGTGGTGTAACTATTTAAACGCAACTAAAACAGCTGGTGGGATTTTTAGACACAAAAGGAGATAATTGCCAATCTCATTCACAGCAATTAAATCTGTATAAGCTAAAATAGGATCTATTGTTCCCCACAAATACTGGGACTGGGGCCAGAAGTAACTTCAGTGGAACAGAAAGTTGGTGGCTCGGAAAGGGGCTGAGAACTGCGTGTTTTCCAGCATAATAGGGAAAAAGCCCAACCCACAGCCAGGAACCAAAGACAAGTTCAGGCACTTTTTCATAAAAACAATTTCTCATCTTCTAAAAGTACCAACGAGATGTCAGAAATTAATATCGAAACAGACGTCAACATAGCCTTATCTCAGTCCATATTCCACACACATGGAAATGGATCCAGCAATTTCTTCTGGTGACTGAAAAGAAGAAAGCTAGAGATTATTATTGCTATATTTAGACATTTGCACAGTACCCAGATACATACCTTTGGAGTCATTGAGCACAGGATATTTAGACAGGCACAGAAAGCTGGATAGCTGTTATTAAAAAGGCCAACACTGCCAGTAGAGAAACAATCATTAATCTGCTCTCAATTCAAAATAATCAACAAGTGGCAGCAATGGATTTGCAAATCATTTGCCAAGGACGAAAACCTCCAGCAGCTTTAAGTCATGGCTGTTAGACTGGGAAAAGCCACAGAGCGGGTGCATGATCTTCAAAGCAGTGCACAGGCTGCCCCCCATTCATAAAGTGTCCCAAGGAGACTTGAGTTCATCTAGCTGGGATGGGGCACTAAAGGCAGCATACAAGAAATCTGGTTTCAAGATAGCAGGAAAAAAATCCTTCTAACCCATCTGAGAAAATGCCTGTCTCCTGACTAAAAAACTTCAAAACCCAGACTGAGGCTGGGACACAATGTGGGGTTATGACCAAAAGTCTCTTGCTTGGCAAGTCTGAGTGCAGCCTTCAGCCCCTCCTTTAGGGACAGCATTTTAAAAAAAATTTAAAAGTTAAATCTGGACTTTAAAGAATAAAAATCTGTTTAGGTCTCTAACAGAACAGCCTGCTGGAAATGCAGACTTCCCCTACCTACAGGCTGAAAGGTGGATCAAAGCTCCCTCTCCATCTAGCAATGCTGCAAAAGACTCCATGGGCAGCTTGTTGGCATGTTTGGTCCCATCCTCTGCCTAAAGGTTTTTCCCTTCTCCCTGCATCAGGCCCATTACCTTCATTTTTTGCACTTTCATCCACCAGACAAATACTACCCCTTCTCCCCCAAAACATAATTAAAATTTTCAGATCCATTTCCTGATGGTTTCACAAGCTGTCAGGCCAGCAGAAGGCTGGAGACCTTGAGCCTGCTGAAAGGGAAGCACCATGGCTGCCCCAGACAGGCAGGAGCAAACTCTGCAACCTGCTCCACTGCGCAAGCCTGCTCCTGGCTACATCTGTATTACCACATACAACTAGCCCTTATCCAGCCCAGGAGCCAAGGGCATGAGCTACTCTTCATCTTCTCCCAGAGCTGAGTGTCTGCATCCAAACTGCCCAACGCTGCCCAGGCTGCTCCTGGGTACCATCTGAAAAACTGCCAGATTGCACAGGCTACAGCTATGCTGGGCACACACTAGAAATACACCCATAAACGCATGACAAACACTGAAGCCAACACTTGCTTCAGCAGTATTTCCTAGTACGAATGTTGCTCTGGCAGTCAGAACAGGACCTACAATGAAGGGCAGTTTATCCCAGCCTGCAGGCTCAGGAATTCCCACACAGTCCTATAAGGTCTCCAGCGCTGGACACTGTCAGATGGTTACGCCTTTCTACTTGACAATTTCTCAGGAAACTCAGAGAAACAAAAACAAATTTTTTTTTTTCTACACACTGTCTCTTGAAAAGGAAAACAAACCCCTCTTATTTTACCATATGATGCCCCTGAAATATAATTTTGCCATAAAAGATGAGTACAGATAGCTGCTGTTTTGCACCATGAACACCATAATTAAAAATAATTCATCTTCAAAAGACCTTTCTCCGAACCTTCAAGTGTGTTACATTATTCACGGGAAAGACTACTTATGCACTCAAGGAAAAATGAGGTTAACCACTCTTCTGCAGCAAGAAAATTTACCAATACCAAAGAGGGTTCTGCAGAAAAGCCCACATAGTTTTTGAACTAACTGGGATGTTGGTAAAGATGAGTGCCAGGAACTTAAAAAGGATGGTCATTTGGCAAATCCCAACTCTGTGTTGAGAAAACAAGCACAGCATCAGCATTGCAGTGTTGTGGCAACAGCAGGGTGAGAGCCATTCCTGTCTGAGCACCACCCTTTTGGATCACAAAGACACTGGAAAGGATGCTTGAACGACCTTTTGATCCTGGACATCTCTGAGTCATGGTTGTTGCCAACTCAGCACTGGCAGGTGTTTTCCTAGCTGCTGCTCAGCTCAGCATGAACATGCTCCCAGCACTGTGCCCAAGTTCCTCTTCAGGAGCATGCGGCACTAAGGTATCCACAGAACTAGCGATGCAGCCTAAAGGCCAAACCTGATAAAGCCTAACCTTGCCTCCTATCCCAGTCTCCAGTCCCCTGGCAAGTTTCTCAGAGTTCAAGCACATTCTTCCTAAGCTCTCCTCACCACTAAATACAACTGCAATATTACGTGAAGTATTTTTTGGTTTTTTCCTCTTTTTTTTCTTTAAACTTACTCTGTCTCAGGTTCCTCCTGCCAGACCCCTTGGTTAAAGGGATATGCTATAGTGAGGCTACATCCCTTCCCCCAATCCTCAGGATGGTATCAAGCTTTCTGACCCAGTTCTTCAACCTTCTCTAGCTGGTTCTTGTCCCACCACCAAAAGACTTGTTTCTTTTTTCTCATTGCTAGGAACTCCATAGTCCTGCACCACCCTCCTTGAAAGCAAGCTGAAGGAAGTATTTCTTACTATAAGTCAGCACTGCCCAAAGATACTGCCACTAAAAGAAAGAAAAATGAAAACTCCCAATCATCTAAGTTTTATAACCAGCAACAAACAGAAACTTCACAGCAAACCAATATACACATAACTGATTTTCAAGATTATCCTCCAGCTCTACAAGATTGTCCCCTAATATAAGGCAATAAATACAGCAGCTTAATATATATTATGTCTTGCCTTCAAATTCCTTAATGCATTGCACAATACAGTAGAATAACATCAAGCAGCTTTTACATACAGAGCAAAAAGCCCTTGGAAACACCTACAAAGTAAGAGAATAAAAATAAAGAAAATACTTTAAGCGTGAGAAACAACAGCTTAATCACAAATAGCGTCTATATAATACTGCATGTATGTACAACCAATAAGTTGTATTTTATTTTACACACAAATCTATACAGATACACACACACAAAAAAATATTTTCAAAATAGCTAATGAAACATCTGGACTCTTCCATCTTTACACTGGATTTCTCACTTTTAACTGACATCAACATAATTTTCCTTCCTTTTACCCATCAACCGGCTCAGAATACCCATCTTTTCTCATCAGAGTGCATGTTTCAAGGGTAGGGGCAATTCTTCAATTGAGAAGGAGATTCTTTACTCCACACACTCAAATAGTCACAAAATATGATCACACCACCTAGAACCAGTTCAATCCTGAACCAGTTCAATCACCATACTTCCTTTATGCTTTGGAGACACACACACACACATATATATGTTTTTATATATATATATCTCCCACATGTATATTTTAAAGAGGGATAAACTTATTTGATTAGGACATATTTTATTTACTATGCAAAGATTAAGAAATACTATCTCAGAGTGTTGAAATAAAATGCTCCACAGAATACAGGAGTAATCAGCCCAGCAACTAGAAAAGAAATTTGAAACACAGAGAAGTCTTCCCCTACTGGGAAGAGAAAGGAAAAAAGATAAAAAAGCAAGCAAAAAAATTCCAATTCCTCTGAAATATTGACTATATCAGTAAGCACAAAATTCAGTCTTACAAAGAAATGATTTGGATTTCTGAACAGAAGAAATAGGTTCTTCCACAGAATGAAGAGTGGTTGCAGCAGGGGCAAAGGTGTCTCCTGCCACACTTCCTGCTGTTACACACCTCTCTCCTTTAACACATAAATTACAAACTGTGTGGCCTCACAGGATCAAACAAGAGAAAGAAGGGCACCTGAGTGAAGGCACACTGACTGAGATCCTCCAGAGCAGGATTACACACTCAGGGGTGAGCAAGTTGCCCCTTTGGGTCTGTGGAGAAACCAGCCTGCAGCAGACAATGGCAGCAACTATGTCTTTCTGCTCCCCTACCCACTGGGGGATGGTGGTGCCAACAGGAAAGAAAGAAGCCAGCCTTCCAACCTGCCAATCTGACAGTCCATAGTCCTCACAATCTGCTTCCATTCATAAACTGGAACAAAAAGAAATAATTTCCTGAGGCATCTTCAGAACAGCCTTAGCACAGCTGTACAGTCCCTGACGTGTCAGAACTCCAAGGTAGCATTTTAGAGTAGACAGCAGACAGCAAACAGAGCTATTTACATACTTTACTGAGCATTTTTCAAAGGAATGTTACTCTCCTGCCATACTACTGGGAGCAGACACCTTCAAGTAAATGCCAAAAGAATGGTCCACTTCCTGCTTGATGGTCTTCTAGTGTACGTGGTGGCTGTTCCAACCTCAATGGTTGCTCCAATCTCAGTTAATCACATTTTATCACTTGAGCTTAGACAAATATGTCTCTCCACGTGTGATTCCTTCCCTTCTTGTGAAAGTTATTCTGGCTGGTGCTTCTTTTCCCTTTTTTGAAAAAAAGAGGCTTTTCCAGGAGGTTGGATGCTGAAGGAAAATTGCATGTCTTTTGTTTTGTTTTGCAAGCAGTATGTCTGCTTAAGAAGGCACGTTTCTTTTAATTACCACAAAAAAATTACTAAAATTGCTTAATCCTCTTACTTCCACATGCATGAAACTTTGCCCAGTCTTCTGGATTTACTCTACTTTCTAGACCATAACTAGCCATTGAATGTAAAATGAATTTCTGCCATAAAGACATCAATGGGAGGCCAGAGGACTAAGCAGTAAGTATCCCATCTTTCCCATTTATATATGCATACAAAAACTTCACTGCACTCTATTTTGTTACCTCTATGACAACAGTACTTCCTCCGCCCTGATTTATCTCCTGCCTACCAGCACAAACAGCTACAAGGAAAGAAAAAAAAAAAAATCTAAATGCCTAATTATGATGGTTTTGAGGGGGAAAGAGATAATTTGCTTCCCATAGCCCCTAGTATGGGGCTATGTTTTGGATTTGTGCTGAATACAGTGATGATAATAGAGATTTTTTTGTTGTTGTTATTGCTGAGAGGTGTTTACATGGAGCCAAGGCCTTTTCTGCTTTTTGTACTGCCACGCTGGGGAAGAGACTGGTGGTGCCTGGGAGGAGACACAACCGGGACAGATGACCCAAACTGGCCAAAGGGATGTTCCAGATCATATGATATCATGCTCAGTATATAAATTGAGGAAAAGAAGGTGTGGGACGTCTGAAGTGGTGTCATTTGTCTTCCCCAGTAACCATTACATGTGATGGGGCCCTGCTCTCCTGGAGATGGCTGAGCACCAGCCTGCCCATGGCAAGCAGTCCTTTAATTCTGTGTTTTGCTTTGCCTGCATGCACAGCTTTTGCTCTTCTTGTTAAGCTGTCTTTGTCTCAGCCTGTGGCTTTTCTCACTTTTACTCCTCGATTTTCTAGTTGGTAGCTGGCAACACTGTATACCTTCTTTTTTTTTTGCCATTCCCTTCATCAGCTAACAGATAATGGTACAATGTGCTGTGAAGTATACCAACTAATACTCTCTTAGGATACGGTATATTTTGCACATGACCCAAACATTTAGTAGATTTTTTTTTTTCTCTAGAGATGGAACTTTGTGTCCAATTACATTTTGAATAGCCTCAGTAAATAGTGCAAAGAGTGCTACAATGATAATCTTATCCATTAGACTTCTGTGCTTCCAGCATCTTTATCTGCCTATGACTCCACAGTGGCCTTCAACTGGGCTTTAAATATCACAGTAAAGAAGTTAAACAAAAACACTGTTATAGTTAGTTCTCAATAGTACACAGACTTTCAAAATTGTCTTGATTAAGGTAAGACTGATCATTTTTACTACATATTAACAAAGAGATCCATTGTTTGGACATGGGAACAATACTCCCCACTGTTTAAATCATCTCAGGCTTTGTCCTTTACAAAGTGTCTTCAAAAGAAGAGGGTTATCTTCTGTAACAAAGGCAGCATCACTTCATTAACAGCCCAAGAAAGCAGTGAGAGAAGGGGATCAGCTTGTTTGCTCTAAGAATATTCCTTGCATCACCACCACTCTGTAGGCATTTATAAGACTCAATGGATAATACAGTCAAATTAATATTCAGATTGTGGGGCTGTTTTGCATATCATTTAGGTGCATGCCACAAGCTGAACACTCCTCAACCCCGTCTATATTGGGTCTCCAAAAAACACTGGAACTCTACTAAGCTTATCTACCTGAAGAATTGCTCTTTCAAAAATAAGGAGACCACCTTTGCTTTCAATATATTTGATAATGCCTGTTTAATCAGAGAAAGTACTATTTTTGTCACCACATGAGGAATGAGACTATCCAGACTATCCATCTTGTCAAGTAAAGAGGCAGGCATGCTTTTAAGCACTATCACTTCGGTCAGAAGTTAATGGAAACAAGCAACAGCTCAGAGATATGAACAGAGCTTGAGACATCTCTATCTTGCACTTATTCTTCACCTTTCAGGCAGCCTGATACTCATAGCTTTTTGCAACTTTAAAAGCAAGTCAAAAACTGCACAGAAGCCTGAAACAGCCTAATGGAACAAGCAGCTTTTCTTTCCAGCTTTGGCAGATTACAAGAAAAATGAAGTTTCCAAGCCTTTGGGAGCTAAATAAAAATAACAAAAATCCATAAACTAGCATGGGCAATTCTGTAAATGAGCAGATGCATAGAATACTATGTAAACAAAACCAGAAATGAAATGTTTCCCTTCTCCTACTGTAGCTTATTTGTATCTACCTCCAAGTCATGCAGGCCTATAATCTATAATATATTCCTGGTGCTTTGACGAATGCAAGATGCAGTGCCACAGGCAGAACTGCTGCTCATTAGAATACGCCAATTTATTCCTGATTTCAGAATATATTTCAACTACCTCTCACATATAAAATCAGCTTTGTGCAGCTTTGTTTTATATTCGCTGCTGAGAGAAGGTGGTGAACACCAGAGGACACAGCTGGCATGCACAGAGAATTCCAAGACTATTCGTGACTGTGTGAGGCTCCTGTAGGAGCTCATGTTGCAGCCTGGGGTCAGTCCCCCACCAGCTTTGTTCCTGCACCTCAGATGAGCTTTACTGAAGACACATCTACAGGGATTTCCACTGGGAAGTGCAGTAGTGCTTGGTAACATGCATGGTAACAAGATCTTCCCAGTCAGATAAAATGCAGCACAGCATATGCAAACCCATTTTGCTGTAGTAAAATCAACCTTTAAATCAAGCTTTCTGACATAATCCTTGCACAGTAAGGACGAAAAACAGCATGAGGAATGCTAGTCTGGGGAGAGGAAAGTGACAGATGAATGGATCTGATATTACATTAAGTGTAAGGAGAGGAAATTACATTACTTTTTTCCCCTGCGTGTTCAACAGTTGTCTTGAAGTGAAAAGTAAGTTCTATAGACTGGAGCCATCTATCAGCACCCCAGCAATTAATAAGTATAGTCCTTCAAGTGTTTAATCACAGTTTGTGATTTAGAAGTACATCTCTAAATCTGAATTTTGTATTTGACAACAGGTATGTCTGTTACTTTTCAAATACGTATCATTAATCAGAATGTAATTCCTTTCTTCACATCTCTTGGATAAGACAGAACAGTAAAAAAACTATTTTTTTCAAACTAAGAAACAGCCTTGTTCACCTACACCAAGGTTACATAGCCCAGGTCAAGAGACAGAAAAGTATGCCTTTATTCTAAATCCAACCACTCCACTTCTTCTCCCTTCTGACCTCGTACAAAGCTAGCAAGGCTGCTTTATAGTCCATGGAGGTTCTTTCACCTGTTCCAAGACCTCCAGACAAGCAGTTTAGCAAATATATTCTTCTGTATAGATGTATCTTCTGAGCTAGATGACCACTGGCTGCTCCTATTCCCAGTGGGTTTGTTGATGAAGTCAAGCTGGGAGAAGAGTTAGAGGGCGTAACTGGGAGGTTTGGTTCCCACCGGCTTAGGCACCCACACCCTCTGGTGTCATAAGTTGGTGTCCCCAGGCTGAGCAATGACATTTCTCAGCCAGTGACAAGGTGCTGATACTCATTCAACAGCAGTTTCCCAAATACCAAACACAGGGTTTGCTACTTTCAAGACCAGGAAAACCAGTTCCACAACTGAGCATTAAGGGTGATTCTGCAGCTGAAACTACTGAGGACTGTAGGTTAAATCTTCAGCAGTCTCAAAAGCAGCAAAGAAGGGGACATGGGATACTTAGGCCTACATTCAAAGTATTTTTCCTACAAGTAACCAAGAAAAAGAATTTTTGTTCCTTCATATACAGTTACTTAGCCACTTACAAGTTTCCTTTCTCCCAGCCGTAACTAAAAATAATTACAACATCAAACATAAACAGCAGGTTCAAACAATCCCATTTTATAGGGACAGTTCATCACCTCAAAAAAGATCACCCCTAGGCAAAGGACTGACAGAATCAACAACTGGCCTCCCAAGATTCCCTAGTGCCCAGCTGGACTTATTTTTGCAAGAAGCTGAAAGACCAGCTTAGAGTAACCCTGGAAAAGCAAGTGCTTTTCCTGGCTACAGTTCCACATCCCCCAGATGTTAACTGAGGTAACTGTTTCCCCCATCTCTCCAAACAGGGAGTTCGCACTCTGCACCCCAAGAATTACACATGGTTAATTTTATACAGTGCTTCTTCTCAACCCCCTCACCCTCTTCACCTCTGGGTAAGCCAAGGGAAGAAAGGATTACAGTAAATTTTTTCATCATCCAGCTCTATCTGCGTACTCAGGACAGATCCTAATGCACTTAACACCAGTATCAGCACTATTTTTAAAAAAGGAAAAGCTGCTCCTACCTGGCATCTCATTTATTAGATGACAGATGTTCCTAACAAACATTGCTAACAAAGGATAAAATCAGCAAAATTAATATGTATTTGCAACCAACACTGCACTGAAAAAAGGCAACACCATTTTTTTTGTCGTATCAGTCAGGCCCACAGAGGTTTACCAATCACAACCTAAAATCACACCGAACATATTGGTTGCCTTGGGCAACTGCGTTTTTTGCCTCAGCAGAAGAAATAACTCAGGTATTGAATCAGATAACTATAATTTTTTGGCCAATAAAAGCCCATATGTCACTCTTTTATCTTTCTAGCAAATCAAGAAAAAGCTATGTCAAAATCAAAGGCTCAGGATTCAGCTCAGGCAATAAGCCCTCATAAAGACTCTTGTGAACCTGACGCATCAGCCAAGCAAACAGGCAGCTGAGGCTTGATCACCCTCCAGGTGTCTTAGCCATCTTCCCCAATAGAATTTACTGTGCCTGTCGACTCTCCACAAGCTGCCTCCAGCCCCCCACCTACCCATTCACAGCCAAACCAACCTCCAGTGACCAACACCAAATCAACAGCTGACAGGGCCGAGCCACAGACACCACACTATCCTGGATGGATGTTACAAAAGAGTTCATCTGGTGGAGAACACAGGCAGGCAGCTGAAAACAGGCTGTCTTAAAACAACATTACCTGGATAACACCAGTTTTTCTAGGGGGGATACTTGAAAACTTCTCCCTCTCTCATCAAGGCACAAAGCATCAATGCAAGTATGATGCTACACTGGGCTGTAACTGTTCCCAAATCCCTCATACATTGGTTGTGAGGTTCTGAGAAAGTTACTTCCAGTTATGA
The DNA here is from genome assembly GCF_017639235.1 of Corvus kubaryi. Classification (NCBI taxonomy): domain Eukaryota; kingdom Metazoa; phylum Chordata; class Aves; order Passeriformes; family Corvidae; genus Corvus; species Corvus kubaryi. The sequence continues at coordinate 37,862 of NW_024581543.1, forward strand.
CAAATGTCTAGTTTATAATCTTGGCAAAAATGGGCAAAAACTGCATCAGGAGCCTCCAGATTAGCCAGTCACAAGACAAGTCCTGCTCCCAGTAAGGATTCTTAAGACCTTTAAGCAAAAGTGTCATCAGACCAAATACAAAAGCCTCCTTTCCATTGCCTGAAAATTCATGCTAGGATAACATAACAGTTTGCTGTCTTTCTCTTTTTGTACAGTAATGTTTTCGTGTACCACAGGAAGAGGGAATTAAGGAAGAAGTGGTTTAAAACTGTTGTTCCTCCTTGGAGTACTGCCCTAACCTGGTTTGGGGAGGTGAAACTACAACTTCCGTGTATTGTCTCTAAAGTTCCTTCTCTACAGCTGCATTCAGTAACAGAAAACACCTGTGGTGTTCTGGTGAGATCTCAGGACGAGAGAAGGTGAACTAGACTATCGATAACGTGAACTCAGTACTGATCAAAGACTCCAAGAGCAGAGAAAAGTGCATGAAGAAACAGAAATTAAAGATGATACAAAAGAAAAGAAAGCTCCAGATTTGGGTTGTGGATTTTTTTGTTGTTTATTTTTTAGGCTGAAACTTAAGGCTCAGATTTATTACGCCCTTGTCCCAAATGCTATCCCATGTCCCAGTTTACAGTCCACAAAATATGTTGCACATGCTAGTACCTCAGCTCGGTGTAGATGGTTCATTCAAGTCAACAGCTTTGTCCTGGCTTTGCAGGCAGGTTTTTCAGCTTGCACTAAAGCTTCACGCTGCCCTGGCCACAAAGCATTTACCAGGTTAGCTTTCTGCCAGCCACACTCTGCACGTGATTGACACGTACCTTGAAGTGGCTTCTCCACTCAGCAAAACACAGGTTGAAAGTTGAACTCTGCAGCAATAGTGAAAGCAGACATGGTTATAAAAAAGCTGTCCTAGGCCATACAAGATTTCTTATGTGCAATTTTCATATCAATCGATTCTCAAGTTATTTTAAGGGAAAACTTTTCAATACCTGTAGGAAGAAGCAAATTGGAGAGAGAAGACACTGAAGTGATTAGAGAGTCTTTTTAGCTTCCTGGTCCTCACTTTAAGCAGCAGCTTATTTCAGAGGGTACTTTACAATTTCCAGGAGAGGTGACTGAGGCAAGGGGACATGGCTAGTGGCTTTGCCATTTTGCAAGCTAATGAATTTGAACAATTCATCAAACTAAACCTGGAGCTGTGTTTCATCAACAGAGCCCAAGTAACAGTCTCTCCCCCAAAAGGCTGTACTGATGAAACCCCAAAACCTCAAGGGCCTTGAAAAGCCCAGAATTGAAAGATGCGACATCTCCAGCATTTAATACCTGCTGAGTATTAGACCAATAAGCACTCCCTACAGTCAATATTTCCACAAAAAATGTAATAAATGTAAAACTTAGTTTGAAACCTATTGACTATTTTCAGCCAAGTAAGGAGGTGTGCACAGAACATATGCACAGATCTTGTCTCCATAGAAAACAGAGTAAATAATTGACCAGAATAATGAAAAAGATTAAATAAAAGAAGTGCAGCTATTACAGACCAGACTATAGAGCTCAATAGGAATGACAAGTTGGTTTCTTTGTGGTGAGTTTTAGGGAGTTCTGTTTGTTTGCTTTTAAGAACTAGGGGAAACCTTGAGGTTTTGCCCAGTAGATAACTACAGAATGAAGAATCATGTAAAACTGCACCCTAATTCCAATGCAGCATAACAGACATAATGCCCAAAACACAAGGTTTCCATGCTTTACTTTCAGCTTTACTGGAAGCTTAAAAAGGTTTTAATCAGAAATCTGATGTCCACACGACCAGTGCTACAACAAATTCAGCATGATGTGACACACTTCTAAACAAGTACAAACTTTATCTTGTACCTCAATTAAATAGACTGCCCAACTGAAAAAACATTTGCACAACTCATTAAATAAAAATTGCCTGAGAGTTCCACACTTCTTTCACACCATCAATTTTTTAAAATACTCTTAAGAGAGTATCTTAGAATATCCTCTTCCTCTTTTCAAAACTAACACTGCACATGACAGGAAGATGAAATTACTCAATGCTCAGTCTCAAATTCAGCTCTACAGTAACACGTTTGGTTTTATACGATAAAAGAAAAGAGCTACAGGCATAGTAAACTGAATTTCATATATTCCGTTTAGATTAAATACATAATCTTTCTCTACCTCTACTATACTGTTTTTCATTCCATACTATTAAAATTAAAGTGATGACAACATTAAATGCACAATGTGCCTTGTAAGCATCTGAGGGCCACAATGGGACATATGCGAGGTGAGATACTCAACAGAAACTTTAATCAAGAGTCTGAGGACACAGAAAAATTGCTTCATCTCCCACAAGATAATAGGCCAGTGTCTAGTGGAAGAAATGAGGCTCGAAAAGTCAGGACACTCCTCATGTTTTAGGCAGGGAGAGGAAAATAACTCAGAGCAGCTGTTCTGAGCAGCTCCAGCAAAACTGCCTTCAGAAGGACACGTTACCTGAAAGGATACAGAAGGAACACGTAGCTTTAGTGACTCTTTGGGACATGTCGGCCCAGCTGTGGGGCTCATTAGCCATTATCACAAGCTATTTAACCTGATAAAGGAGGTAAGAAAGAATCTTAGGACAGAAAAACCCAAACATACAACAAAGAGAAAACCCAACTAAGCATAACTCTAAAAATACATTTTGATGTGTCATCTTTTTACAACTTTGAAAAGAAACTGTATTTTTAGCCCTAAACCTTTACTTTGAACCAACCTGGCCTCAGGACATCTGGTACACAAAAGGTACTGCACCACCAAGGACATGAAGTGTTCTTGTGATGCTCAACTCCCAGTTGAGTTCAAGGGTTTTTAGAAGATAACAGCACAATCATTTACTAAACTGTATGGGTCATGCAGGAATTGCATGGGTCATTGCAGGGCTCCAGGTGAAGAAGGTGTTTGTGTGACAAACCTTGGGCAGGCTACCTCCTTGGTACTCAGCAGTTTATTCTAAGCATGCCCAAACTTTAAGAGCCCTCAAGGAATTCTGCAGTGAACATGAAGATGGCATATGAGTCATCAAAACACAGGGCAGAAGAAGCTTTTAAATTCAGCTACAGACTGATTTGAGCTGACAGAGATGCCATTTTATTTTGGCTACCATAGAAAGTCATACTGTACTTTTGACCAAGATTTACATCTTCTTTACCATGAAGAGCTTTATGTTTCCAGTGGGTTACTGCCACAGTCCAGAAATGATGGTCAATTTAGAAAAAAAATTAAAAGCAAAAAGGGAAAATTTTTATTTCAAGGTAACATTTGGAATGTAGCAAAAAAATTATCCCAGAAACATGAATTTAGTGTACATCAGTGTACGCTGATGAGATAAATGGAGATACGTCTTTCTCCAGTCATATTGAATCTTGTTTAACATTGCTTCCTGAGGGGAATGACACAGCAATTGCAACAGCAGAAAAAAATCAAGGGAAGATTTCCTACCCCTGCCTCCAAGTAGTTTTTTTACTGATCATTTGGATCAACGTTTGTCTTTAGCACCAAGTTCCTTTCTGGGGTACATAAATAAGGACATACAATTTTCCTCCCTGTAACACTTAATACACTTTCTAGAGGAATTTAACAGGTGTTGGCATCAAATGTTCAAGGACTCTGTGTAGACTGGTGGAGCACAGTGTACTGTTTAATCTGCCAGAAGAGGAAAATATCCAAATTATCCTGTTCTTGGTATTCATATCACATGCCTGGCAAAGAGCAAACCCGTTAACACACTCACTACCCATGAGCAGTGCTTAGTTTCCAACAGCAGATTCACATCCCAGCTGGTCAGGAGTTACTACCCCTCCCCTAGATGATTCCCCCACTGCTAGTCAAAACTCTTCCCCTTGATGCGGGGAAAGACTTGTCCCAATGACCTTGAAAACTATTATAATTTGAAATTATAAAACCTGGAGTTAGAACAATACATGTTGGATAAAGAACAAAGATCAAAAAAGAACACATTGCTCATCAAAAGAGATGAATGAGAAGTTGACCATTTGCCATTCCTCAGGAAAAAAACACCCCACAACAAAAGCAAACAAAATCAATAGGGTCATCATTGAATCAAGTCCTGGGCAAAGATAAAAGCAGTCTTCAAGATTTTTGCAGTGTGTAGAAGCATAGGAAGAACCCAGCATAATAACCAGCGCAAAGAAAAATCCCTGAGACAACTGAAGTACCTGACTGCTACAAATTCCCACAGAGATAACACCATAAAGTTGTAGTTTAATTCTTATCAAAGGCCTGGTCTACAGAGTCCCACATGCAATACCAAGGCACCTGAGAACAGACAGGTCATGCCCCATTAAGGAAAACAGTCATAAGAGAAGGCACAGAAAACCCAGGGAAAAAGAACAAATAAAACTTGGGATTTTTTTGAGTACCTAATTCTTCTACATTGGTGATTTTCTTATGTTGTGACTGGAAAACTTTTTATGCAAGTGTACAATCTTGCTGTCAGTTTTCCCTATTTCTTGGCTTCATTGCTCTGTTCAACAGAATTATTAATACACAAATTATGCATAGTAACATACATAAATGGAGTAACACTTAAAATTAGGGAGTAATCATAAAGCAAGATATGTATCTTTTAAACCAAGGTTTTGTTTGGACAGTGACAGAACTTGCCATAATGCTTCAGTCACCTATATCTGAAATCTGTCCTGTAAAAATAAGATGCCTCAAATCATTAAAACACTGCATGGTGCAGAATATAAACTAAAATTATTTTCACTCGCCATCTGAGAAGCATTTGCTATTTATACTGCATCATAATTCTAATGCATACTCTCCACCTTAAAAACACATAAATATATTTGGCATTGGAATAAAAGGGAAAAAAGGTTGCAGTGTTCCAACTCCTTTAATAATACTGATGAGATCACATTAAAACAAACAACCCCCTACCAGACAGACAGGGGAAATTATTAGCACTGTTAAGTGAAGCCTTGATGGAGTAGTTTTTCGAGAAGCTAAAAATCTCAGGACTTTTGAAGGTGATACATAGTCATCTACCCGCCAAACGTTCAGAACCGCATCCTCCCAGGCAAGAATTCACAGCATTGAACTGACAGTGTTGAAGCATGCTGCTATCCTGGATGCTATGTTTGCTTTTTCCTCACCTACAGTGAAGAGCACAAGAGGCAAAACTATCACTGTGATCCAAACACGAGAAAAACTTACTTTAAACACAACTTTTTTCTAACATGAGCTTTTGGAAACTGACTGCAACTAAGCCCAAATCCACAAGGGTGCCACTTTAATTTACAACTGCTCCTTTACCTTTCTCCTCCTTCTGTTCCCTATTTAAATCAAATAAAGCAAACTGCCAGGGCCAGAAAAAAACAAAGACATCAATTTGCACAAAAACATCTCACTGCTAGCACCAAGTACAGCAGGCATCTTTCACTGCATCCCACCTCAGACCCAGCCCGGTAGGACTGGCAGCAGATGCTAGCAGAGGAAACATAGGAAACAGCATGGAGACAAAAGCTCCTCTGAACTTCTGATAAGTTCCAATTTTAGGACTTTGGTTTGCATCACCTCTGTTCTCCATTGCAACCTGTTTTAAAATAAATATACTTAATTTGTTATTTGGCAGACTCGGACCATTAGAGGGTTAATGTTGTCTGTAGTTGGATGCACTTCTTCCTGAAGAAATACAGAAGAGCCATCTCCACTTCCAGAATGAGAAGACAGCCTTTTCCAGAGGATGAAGATGAGACATATGCAAGCAGATTTATCATGAGTCACAGCCCAAATCTGGTGTTTCAAGAAGTACAGTGCAGCTCCAAAATGTATAAGACTGGTAAAACAGAGAGTAAATCAAATGTGAATTTAATGATAAGTGGAAGTATTAAATGACACTGTTGTTAGTAGGATGCATCTACTTAAAAACAGTAAACAAATTGGATCAATATTCAATGCTCCCAGAAAGCAGGATCTGCTCCTACAACATGCAGCAAAAATAATTTGACAAGCTTCCATGAAATCCAGTATAAGACAACATATGACACTTCTGTCAGCAAAAAGGCCTTTTCATGGTAAAATATTAAAAGACAACCAAATACAGCCCCACTGACACTCCAGTCTCAGGCCTGCAGATGACCAATACACAATACCTGAGGTCATGCAAGAAAACCTTTAAGTCTTGCATGAAATGGGAAGTCCTTTCCCCAATTTTATCTGCCCTTTGATTTTTTTTTTTTTTTTTTTTTTTTTTTTTTTTTTTTTTTTT